>NC_057715.1:118765843-118772912 GCF_004010195.1 Chiloscyllium plagiosum | reverse complement strand
TGGACACAGCCTTAGAATTGGAGGGGGTAAATTCAGAACAGAAATGCGGAGACATTTCTTCAGCCAGAGAGTGGTGGGCCTGTGGAATTCATTGCCACAGAGTGCAGTGGAGGCTGGGACGCTAAATGTCTTCAAGGCAGAAATTGATAAATTCTTGATGTCACAAGGAATTAAGGGCTACGGGGAGAATGCGGGTAAGTTGACTTGAAATGCCCATCAGCCATGATTGAATGGCAGAGTGGACTCGATGGGCCGAATGGCCTTACTTCCGCTCCTATGTCTTATGGTCTTAAGATGCTTTAGACTCTGGAATAAGTTCCTACAGATTGGAGGGTAGCAAATGTAACCCCACCATTTTGATAAAGAGAAAAAAATGAGTTTTATAAACAAGTCAACCTAATGTTGGTAGTGGGGCAAATGCTAGAGTCCATTATAAATGATTTAATAACAGAGCACTTGGCAAACAATAACAAGATTGGACAGAGTTAGCATTTTAGGGAAATCATTCTTGACAAATCTACTGAAATTCTTTGAGGAAATAACTAGAGAGTTGATGAGGTGGAGCCAGTGGATGTGGTTTATTTGGTCTTTTGGGATTGAGGGTAGAGTCTTCAGATGGATAGAAAACTAGTTGGCAGACAGGAAGCAAAGAGCAGGAACAAATGAGCCTTTTACTAAGTGGCAGGCTGTGACTAGTGGGGTACCGCAGGGGTCAGTGCTTGGACCCCAGCTATTCACAATAGATATATATGGGGATGAGAGAACTAAATATAATATCTCCAGGTTTGCAGATGACACCAAACTGGATAGGAGGGTGAGCTGTGAGGAGGATGCAGAGATATTCCTGTGTCATTTGGACAGGTTGAGTGAGTGGGTAAATGCATGGCAGGTACATAATGTGGATAAATGTGAGGTAATCCACTTTTGGTGTATAAACAGGAAGACACATTATTATCTGAATGCCTGTAAACTGAGAGGGGGGAATGTGCACTGAGACCTGGGTGTCCTCATACACCAGTCACTGAAGGTACAGCAAACAGTGAAGAAGGTAAATGGTATGTTGGCCTTTGTAGCGAGAGGACTCGAGTATAGTGGTCACAGTCAAAGGATTTGGGATAAACCATTTAGGACTGAGATGAGAAGGAATGTCTTCACCCAGAGATTAGATTAGATTAGATTCCCTTTGGCCCAACCAGTCCACACCGACCCTCCGAAGAGTAATCCACCCAGACCCAGTTCCCTCTGACTAAGGCACCTAACACTACGGGCAATTTCCCATGGCCAATTCACCTGACCTGCACATCTTTGGATTGTGGGAGGAATCTGGAGCACCCGGAGGAAATCCAGGCAGACACGGGGAGAATGTAGACAAACGTGAGGACTGCAGATGGTGGAAACCAGAGTTTAGATCAGAGTGGTGCTGGAAAAGCACAGCAGGTCAGGCAGCATCCGACGAGCAGGAAAATTGACGTTTCGGGCAAAAGCCCTTCATCATCCTGCCCCTCAGATGCTGCCTGACCTGCTGTGCTTTTCCGGCACCACTCTGATCTAAACACGGGGAGAATGTGCAAACTCCACAAAGACAGTCGCCTGAGGCTGGAATCGAACCCGGATCCCTGGTGCTGTGAGGCAGCAGTGCTAACCACTGAGAGTGGTGAGCCTGTGGAATTCACTACCAGAGAAATCAGTCGAGGCCAAAACATGGTGTAATTTCAAGGAGTTGCATGTGGCACATGGGGCTAAAGGGGTTAAAGGATATGGGCGGTGAGACAGAACTATTCTACTAAGTTGGATGATCAGCCATCAATGCTGGAGCAGGGTCAAGGAGCTGAATGGTCTCCTCCTTCTCCTCCTGTTTTCGATGTTTCTATGACCTTTGTCCAGTTCTCACTCTATGCACTTTGCTCCCTCACTTACATAGAGTCATAGAGATGTACAGCAGGAAAACAGACCCTTTAGTCCAACCCTTCCATGCCGACTAGGTATCCCAAACCAATCTAGTCCCATTTGCCAGCACTTGGCCCATATCCCTCCAAACCCTTCATATTCATATACCCATCCAGATATCTTTTAAATGTTGTAACTGTACCAGTCTCCACCACTTCCTCTGACAGCTTATTCCATGCACTCACCACCCTCTGTGTGAAAACGTTGCCCCTTAGGTCCCTTTTGAATATTTTCTCCTCTCACCCTAAACCTAGGCCCTCTAGTTCTGTACTCCCTTATCCTGGGGAAAAGACCTTGGCTATTTACCCTCATCATTTGGACCTCTACAAGGTCACCCCTCAGCCTCCAATGCTCCAGGGCTAACAGCCCCAACCTATTCAGCCTCTCCCAATAGTTCAAACCCTCCAACCCTGGAAATATCCTTATAAATCTTTTAAGTTTCACAACATCCTTCCGATAGGAAGGGGACCAGAATTACACACAATATTCCAAAAGTGACCTAACCAATGTTCTGTACAGCCGCAACTTGACCTCCCAATTCCTATACTCAGTGCTCTGACTAATACCGTAAAGGAGAGCATACCAGATATGACCTTCACTATCCTACCTACCTGCAACTCCACTTTCAAGGAACTATGAACTTGCACTCCAAGGTCTGCTCTGATTTGCCTTTCCAAAATGCAGCTCCTCACATTTACCTGAATTAAACTCCATCTGCCACTCCTCAGCCCATTGGCCCATCTGATCAAGATCCTGTTGTAATCTGAGGTAACCTTCTTCACTATCCACTACACCTCCAATTTTGGTGTCATCTGCAAACTTACTAACTGTACCTCTTATGCTCGCATCCAAATCATTTATATAAATAACAAAAAGTAGTGGACCCAGCACCGATCCTTGTGGCACTCCACTGGTCACAGGCCTCCAGTCTGAAAAACAACGCTCCACCACCACCCTCTGTCTTCTACCTTTGAGCCAGTTCTGTATCCAAATGGCTAGTTCTCCCTGTATTCCATGAGATCTAATCTTGCTAATCAGTCTCCCTTGGGGAACCTTGTCAAGCACCTTACAAAAGTCCATGTAGATCACATCCATGCTCCCAGTTCTCCCAGCTTTGTCCCCATCAGACTTCTTCTTTACTTCTTCAAACATATAAGGAGAAATCCTACAGTTTGGAAGACGATTGGAATCAAGTGTGGGACCTTTACCCCACTGATAGCGTTGTACTGGTGAACGGTCAGTGCAGAGGGAGTGCTGCACTGTCAGAGGGTCAGTGCTGAGGGAATGCTGCACCGTCAGAGAGTCAGGCGGAGGGTCGATCTTTTCAGATGGGTTGTGAAACAGAGGCAATGTGTGTGTCTCTGGCAAATATAAATGTACCCGTGGAATCAGTTCTGCTGTTGGTGTGGCGAATATTTAATTGTCCAGTCAGTATGAAGAGATCGGTTTTATTTTGTCATTATCACATTGTTTGTGCAGCTTGCTGTGCATCAATTTATTTCTCTGTTTGCCACGTTCCAACAGATGGTACACTTTGCCGGTACCTTACTGAAACCTTAGTTGAATTTCAATTTTTGAATCTGTCTGACACATGTTTTTTCCCTCTCTCTCTCCTCCTCTCCCCAGGTTCCCACATGCCGTGACATGTGTTTGCTGCAGATCCAAGACAGCCGAGCTCCGGGCATTCCCACTGTGATTACTCGCCATGGCCACACCCGTTCCGGAGTCCAGCATGAATGAAGTGCAGAACTGGGAGCATGGAAAGGATTGAGCAATGACTCAGAGCTTGCTGCAGGGGAAGAGATTCTACTGTCGGCAATGGGCTTTGCACAAGTTGCAGCGCTGCCTGGACTATGGTGCATGCAGCCGGAGCACTGGGGTCTTGGTGACTGGGGGTCCAGGCAGCGGTAAGACTGCCCTGTGCAGTGAGGTGCTGTGGCCAGTCTCTGAGCATGGCCAGCGGTTTGACCTATCAGTCAGGACTGTGGCCTATCACTTCTGCCAAGCTCAGGATGTCCAGACGTTGTCAGTCAGTGGATTTGTCCTGAGCCTGGTGGAGCAGATTGAGAGAAGCTCTTGGCTGCCCAGTTACAGGGAGAGACTGCGGGAGGTTTCATTGCAGGCATTACTGGAACACAGCGAGTGTGAGAAAAACCCCGATGAAACCTTCAAAAGGTAACATTGATAAGATGCCCTGTGACTGTTGATTTCATCATCATTGCTAAGAGTCAGAACATGGAAGAATTAACATGAAAATCGAAGCTAGGCCATTCAGAGTGATGTCTGGAAGCACTTCCTTTGACATTCCTTGTCACTTGGAACTGTCTCTCCTGAAAAGCAGCTGACATGAATTCAGAGAAACAGTAGGCCACTCTGCCCCTCTAGCCTTCTCTGTTATTCAGTGTCATGCTTAATCTGATTGTGGGCTCAACTGCACAATTCTCCTGACACCACTGAGCCCCCACTGAATCTGTGCATTAGTGTGAGCTTCCAAAGAAAGAGATTTGTGTTGATTGACACCATTCAAGAGTTTGCAGCTGCAGGGTAAATGGACCATAAGATATAGGAGCGGAATTGGGCCATTCGGCCCATCGAGTCTGCTCCACCATTCAATCATTGATGGTGTTTCTCAACCCCATTCTTCTGCCTTCACCCCATAACCGTTGAACTCCTATCTCTGAATCAAGAAACTACCTACCTCTGATTTAAATATACTCAATGACCTGGCTTCCACAGCCCTCAGTGGCAATGAGTTCCAGAGATTGACTAATCTCTGGCTGAAGGAATTCCTCTTCATCTCAGTTAAAGGGACGTCTCTTCACTTTGAGGCTGTGCCCTCGGGAGATACAGATCAACAGTAATCTAATTTAAACTGAATGGGAATGCAGGTGAAAGGGACTGAATGGTCCCAGCCAGATATGCCTCCATTTGCTCATGAATAACCCTCTGTTGGAGTGTCACTGACTCTGAACCAGCTGCAGCTGGGATCAAGACAAAAACAGGAAATGCTGGAGAACTCAGTGAGCCTGGCAGCGTCTTTGGAGGGGTGGGGGTGCGGTAGTGTTTCAATCACGTATGAGTCTCCTTCAGAATACAGGTGTCAAACCAGACTAGAAACATTAACTCTGTTTTTCTCTTCCCAGATGCTACCAGACTTGCCGAGTTCCTCGAACACTTTCTGTTTTTATTTCAGATTTCTGTAGTTGTTTATTTTTATATCGCTACTGGTATCACGTCAGCGGCAGACATTGAATTGAAGGTTATTCTGATACAGCTTCAGAAACGCATTTTCACAGTGCTCCAAACAGACTTGCCCCCATCTGAGGCTGAACTAGATAGTTCACAACATCGGTGTCAATTGTGACCTCGAGATGAGATTCTGACCTCTGATTTATAAGGTCATGTTTAACTGAGTGTGGCATCAAGGAGCTTGAGCAAAATTGGAATCACTTAGATGGGAAGTGGTCCAGGTCAGTCTGGGGGCCGGGAGGGCGATGGTCCGAGTAAATCTGGGGAATTGGAGGAGGGTGCCATCTCAGTGTGAGGGGAGTGTGACTGTCTTTTGTCAGTCTTGGGCTTTCACTGTCTCACTTTGACCTTGTTCTTTGGTTATGAACTTCAGGACTGTGCACCCTTTCTCTCAGATTCTCTCTGAGCTTGGGGACAGGTGGAATTTTATTGGAGTTCAGGTTTTGGGCATTGATCAGTCCAAATGAAGGCAGGTCACGATGATTCATTGTAACCTCTTCCTGACTGCATTGGCTCAGGCAGTCTGAGAGTTGCCGTGATGTGACTGGGTGCTGAGTCAGTTTGTCAGGGTGTGTCACATCAGGCTAGAAAAACTAGTCTCTGTCTTACAGTAAGGTGTGGGGTGTGTGTGTGGTGAGCCACTCCTGCTGCTTTTGGGGTTCTGTTTTGAGATTCACTATCGAGGAGCAGCAGCACACTTTACTGCCAAAAATTTCAAAAGTCGAAAGCAGTCACTTTTAAAATCATAGAACCATCGAGTGCTGACTGCGGTAATCTGGAAAACGGCAAGGTTAAATTTGTGGCCAGTAAGATCTCACCAACAGATAATTAGGAGCATTTGATGAGGACAGTATAGAGTGAGATTTACTTTCAGTTTAAAACAGTAGAGGGAGCTTTACCCTTATCCCACCCAGTACACTCCCTGTCCTGGGAGGTGGACAAGTTTCTGCAGAGTGTGATGTTGAAGCTGAACACAAGGGCGAGAATGTGAGGAATGTGTGATGTCTGTTGAGCACATTCCAGTGTTAGCTGATTCGGATACTCACTGTGTGCTCAGGGTCATTAGCTATTGTAATAAGTCTGGTCAGTCATGTGCTCCTTTCCTATCAGGCCCTATGTAGCCAGCGATGGTCAGATGTACATGATGCTGCAGGTTTTCATCAGTTCCCTCAACATGTGCTTCTTGCTGCATACTGCCCAGCCCTGGTTACAAGTGAAAAGTGCAACTGAACATGAGACCATTTGGTTGTCTTTGTCTTCAGTTGTATTCAGGTCTCCCTGAGCCACACTCAGTGTGAATTGGAGGGGTAGATTCGATTTGGCTTGTGATCTTTCCTGCACACACACACACACACACACGACTATGTTTCATGCATTATTCAATTATCAAATCGCTTTCTGTGTCTCAGTCTTCCTCCCCATCCTCCATCACCAAGGCCACTTTAATTCCCTACATTAGGATCACCACATTCACCCCTTTCTCAGCTCATCACCAAAGCTGAAACTTTCACCAAAGCTCCAGTCTCCTCGGTTCCAGATCTCTCTAGGCTACCTTCCACATTCTACCAACAATAAGCTCGTTGGAATAAGAGCATGCCACTCGGCCCTTCGAGCTGCTTCACCATTCAACAAGATCACGGCTGATCTGATTTTAACCTCAACCCACACCTCTCCCAATAATCTTTCAACCCTTTGGTAATCAAGAATCTATCGATTCTGCCTTAGAAATATTCTGCATCGACTGCCTTTTGAGGAAGAGAAACATTTGCTGTCCTTAACATATCAGCATGTCCATTTCAGGAACACCTCAATTTTATAATTCTGACCCTAGATTTCAAAGCTCTCTGTGGTCTAACCCCTCCCTCCTCACCCT
>NC_057715.1:118738560-118765822 GCF_004010195.1 Chiloscyllium plagiosum | reverse complement strand
TCTAGCCCCTACGCCCCTCTCTATCTCTGTAAGTTCCTCTAGCCCCTATCCCATCCTTCTCACTATCTCATCATTCTCTCTATTCCTCTCACTCTGTTGTCTCAAGTGTTCCCAACATTTGTGGATGTTCCTTTAGCCCACACCCTGACCAAAATCCACCTCTTTCTTTGAGTCTTGCTTTCTCTAGCTGCAGTCCATAAACACATTTCCCCTGCCTGTCTGCAGTGTTTTGTGAGCTATTGGTATGGTGTTCACATGTCAGGGCTGGCTTTTTCTATATGAAAGTTAGGTTTCCTGAAATAAGGATGGAAGTGTCTCAGATAGACTCTCACCTTTCCACTTTGCCTCACACAGAGCTCTCCTTCTTCCTCTGCTGGACCTGCAGCCCCCATCACAGAATCTTCTGCTGCTCGTGGACTCCATCGATGAAGGGGAGATCTTCAAAGATGCCGACTGGAAGCCTTCTGGGAAGAGTGGGACCATCGCTGAGCTTCTGTCCAATCACCAGGAACTCTTCCCGTCCTGGTTACTCCTGGCATGTTCAGCTCGAAAACAAAATAAAACAATTAGCAGAATGTTTTCAGGTGAGGATGGTCCAGGGGAGGTTTATCAAGGAGTTCAGATTGGCAGAAAGTTTTAACAGAAGACCCTGTTCCCAGGGGCAGGAGGGTTAGTCACCAAAGGGTCACAGATTGAAGAGAATCAGCAAATGAATACGAGCGGGTGGTAGGGATAGTTTTTTGAAGGCGTGGGGTGTTATAATCTGGAGCATGATGCCTGAGGAGAAAGCAGAATCAAGAGTAACTTCTTTACTCAGAGAATACTAGAGGTGTGGAATGCACTGCCTGCAACAGTAGTAGACTCTCCAACTTTAAAGGCATTTAAATGGTCATTGGATAAACATATGGATGAAAATGGAATAGTGTAGGTTAGACTGGCTTCAGATTGGTTTCACAGGGTGGTACAACCGAAGGACCTGTACTGCGCTGTCATGTTCTATATTCTAAAGGGAATTAGAGAAATAACTGGAAGGAAAAAGAATTGGAGGACTGTGGGGAAGAGTAAGTGGTGAATTGGATCGTTCTTTCAAAGAGATGGCCAAAGGCAAATTGGATTTGCTTTTGGATTGAATGAGTTGCGTGTCCTGTCCGTGTTTTGCATGACCATTCTACAGGAGCCAGCAGCAAATTACTCATTTTACCTGCTTTTATTTTTGACAGGTTTCCGGAAAATTTGCCTGGACGATCTCCGTAAATCCCACATTGTGAAGGACGTGCAGCAGTACATTCTGTGCCGATTAGACCAGGAGGAAGCTCTGAGGCAGCACCTGAGCCGTGACACTGCGGAGATGTTAAATCAGCTTCATATCAAGAGCAATGGCTGCTTCCTATACTTGGAGAGAGTGTTGGACGGGGTGCTGGATAATTTTATCATGCTGCGTGAGATTCGTGATATTCCTGGCACCCTCAACGGCCTCTACCTTTGGCTGTGCCAGCGACTCTTCACCCGCAAGCAGTTCACCAAGATCCAGCCAATTCTCAATGTGATGCTGGCTGCCCAGAGACCTCTGACCCCCCGGCAGTTGTTTGAAGCTGTGTGGACCAAAGGTACTTGTTTAACAGCCAATGATTTCCAGCGCAAGATGGAGATGTTGTCCAAACTCCTGCTAGATGGGGAAGGGGGCACCAAGATTGTCTTTCACCACAGCTTTGCTGAGTGGCTGCTGGATGTTAAATATTGCACTCAGAAGTACCTGTGCAATGTGGCACAGGGGCATGCCATGCTGGCCATGGCTCTGACTTGCCGTGCCAAGGAACTGACCGCTGCTCAGGTACAAGAATACGCCCGGCACCTCGTCCACTCCCAGCTCCAGCCTGAGCCTTCCTGCCTGGCGTTGTGGATGGTGTGGAGTGGGGCGCCAGTCAGCCGAGACTCCCTGGCCTCCATTTTGCCGGTGGAGCAGGAGGTCTTGCAGCTGCTGGTCAAAGCCGGTGCCTACGCGGCTGACTGGGAGGGAACAGATTCCTCGGGAGTCATTCACCGCGCACTGGAGAGGGAGGATTCCATCCGGATGCTGCTGGAGAATGGGGCAAGTGTCCACCAGCGTGATTCAAATGGGCGCACACTGCTTGCCAACGCAGCTTATAGTGGCAACTTGGAGGTGGTCAACCTGCTGCTGTCCAGGCAGGCTGATCTAGAGACTGAAGACCATCAAGGACAGACACCCTTAACCCTGGCAGCTCGCATGGGCCACACTAAAGTCCTTCACTGCCTGATTTCACACAGTGCCAACATCAATCATGCTGACCAGGAAGGCTGGACTGCACTGCGGTCAGCGGCCTGGGGAGGGCACTCTGAAGCTGTCACTGTGCTGCTGGAGTCTGGGGGAGCTGAGGTGGACAGTGTTGACACTGACCATCGCACTGCGCTACGGGCTGCTGCCTGGGGTGGGCATGAAGACATTGCCCTCACCCTGCTACGGCATGGGGCTGACGTCAACAAGGTGGACACCGATGGACGCACTGCACTGATTGCTGCTGCCTACATGGGTCACCGAGAGATGGTGGAGATCCTGCTGGACCACGGTGCTGACATTAATCACCGAGATGCAGATGGGCGTTCAGCACTGTCTGTGGCAGCACTCTGTGTACCTGCCAGCCGTGGCTATGCCAATGTGGTGAGCCTGCTTATCGAGCAGGGTGCGGAGGTGGGGCACCGGGACCGCGATGGCCTCACCCCGCTTTTGGTGGCTGCATACGAAGGTCACGCAGACGTAGTGGATTTGCTGCTGGAGGGTGGAGCCGATGTGGATGAGGCAGACTCAACTGGGCGTACACCACTCCTGGCTGCAGCCTCCATGGGCCATGCAGCTGTTGTCAATGCTCTGCTGTTCTGGGGTGCGGCTGTGGACACCATCGACAGTGAAGGTCGAACTGTACTCAGCATTGCTGCTGCTCATGGCAACACGGAGGTGGTCCAGACCCTCCTGGACAGAGGTCTGGATGAGAACCACCGCGATGACATGGGCTGGTCACCCCTTCACATGGCCAGCTTTGAGGGTCACTGCTCTGTCTGTCTGGCACTAATTGAGCAGGGTGCCAGGGTGACAGAAGTGGACAATGATGGAAGGATCCCAGTTATCCTGGCAGCTCAGGAAGGCCATTGCCAGTGCGTTGAGGTCCTGCTGGGATATAAATCTCCTGTGGACTGGCGAGGCTATGATGGGCGAACAGCGTTGTGTTCTGCAGCTCTTGAAGGTCACAAGGACGTGGTGAAGATGCTGTTGAGCAAAGGGGCAAGTGTAGATGTGAAGGATGCAGACGGGAGGCCTTTGCTGTACCTCTTGGCCTTGGATAACCAGATGGAGATGCTGCAGCTGCTCCTGGACGAAGGAGCTGCCAACCTGGAGGCACGGGACTTGGACGGACGGACAGTTCTGCATGTGTGTAGCTGGCAGGGTAACCTGGAGTTGGTAAAGTTACTGGTCAAGTATGGAGCAGAGGTGAACGCCTTGGATAATGACCATCGCTCAGCCCTGCATTCAGCAGCTTGGCAAGGCCATTCGTCTGTGGTGCAATTTTTGATTGAAAGTGGCGTTCCTGTTGATCATGCCTGTAACCAGGGAGCCACCGGCCTCTGCATAGCCTCCCAGGAAGGTCACACTGAGGTGGTAAGGATCCTTGTGGAGAGGGGAGCAGATCCTAACCATGCTGACTCATATGGCCGCACCCCAATGAGAGTGGCAGCCAAACGTGGGCAGACAAAAATCATGAAGTTGTTAGAGAAATTTGGTGCACCGGCATTCAACGGTTATATGGCACCAGTGCCTGGGCAGAAAGGGGAGCAACACACCACCACCATGAAGACTCTGTCCTCTGGTACATCCAACAGTTCGGGAAGTCCCAGTGTGGTGGCTGTGGAGACGCTTTCTACCAACCGCATGGTCAGTGAGAAAAAACAAATGGGGGCAACAAGCTCTCCCTCTGGGTCCCCAGATTCCACTGTGGATCATCGCAAGTCTCTCATGTCCAACAACTCTTTGAAAAGTTCCAAAAACTCCTCCATTGTCACCTCCTCCACCTCCCATTCCCTGGCCACTGACCAGACAGTGCCCATCGATAGCTTGACCTTCACTCAACAGATCCAACAACACTCTCTGCCTCGCAGCCGCAGCCGGCACTCCATCCTCACCTCTCCTTCGTCAACACTGGTCAAACCCAAAGTCAGCTCACAGACCAGTGCCATATCAGAGTCAGCAAAGAGCCCCAGCAGACATGGGGGGAGCTCATGCTTATCGAGCCCAGTGCTGGGCATTGAATTGACACAGACCAGTCCCAAGGGCAAGAAGGGAGCATCAGGGAAAGTTGCTCTGACCAGTGTCCCAGAGCAAACGTCCAAAGCTGAAATCACCAAGGGGAGCTCAAAGATTGGATCACCACTCATAACATCAGTTGACAACAACAAACTGCACACTGAGCGGGAAATCTCCCCCTTTTATTGGTGCCGTGACAAACAAACTGTGTCCTCAGGGCTGGAGGAGAAACAGAATGGAATCCTCAGCAAGTCTCACGGCAGAGATCCCAGGGGCCCAAAGGCCTCTCCCCAGAAGCTGAACAGCACCAGTGCAGTAGAGAAAGTGATGATGGAACCATTGATCACAATCACAACCCTGGATCCTGAACTAAATCTCAAACAAGCTATCAAACTTCAATTCGAGGGCCCGACGAGTGGTTTTAATTACAAGAAGGAAACACCGTTATGAGGGGTAAGCTGTTGTTATGTCACTGACTGACTGGATATATTACAATGGCTGTGCTAAGCGAAAAGAGTTGAAGAGCTGAAGGAAGTCATTCAGTCCATCAAGTCTTACCACTCAATCAGATCATGGCTGATTTGATAATCCTCAACTCTCATTACTGTCTTTTCCCCATGGCCCTCAATTTCACTACTGATTAAAATTCTGTCTCAGCCTTAAATATACTTCAAGTCCAAGTTTCGTAGCTCTCTGTGGTAAAGGAATTTCACAGATTCACTCCCCCCGAGAGAGGAAATTCCTCCTCAGCTTTGTCTTAAATGTGTGACCCATTGCTGAAATGATGGCCTCTGGTCCTAGACTCTCCCACAAGGGAAAACAGCTTCTCCACATCTGCGCTGTCAAGGCCTCGAACAGTCTTGCATATTGCCATAAAGTCTCCTGTCATTCTCTTAAACTCCATTAAATAAAAGTCCAACCTCCCTTCATAAAGAAATCCCATCATACCCAGGATCAGCCGAATAAACCTTCTCTGGACTGTCTCCAAGGCCAGTATAAGGGACCACAACTGTTTCCAGTCTTCCAGTTCTGGCCTGATGTGTGCCTTGTATCGTTTCAGCAATACGTCCCTACATTTACACTACGTTTCCTTTGAAAGAAGGCCATTAGGCCATTCTTGCCTAGTACCTGGTGAACTTGGATGATAGCTTTTTGTGATTCATGATTGTGGACTTCCAAATCCCTCAATGCCGTTGCTTTCTAAAGACTTTCTCCATTTAAATAACATTTACTTTGTCTATGCTTCCTGTTAAAGTGCATAACCACACATTTTCCCACATTATGTCTTGTCTTGCAAGTTTTTTTACCCATTTACTTAACTGTTTAAATCCCTTTGTAGAATCTTTGTGTCACCCTCACTACTTGCCTTCCCCTGTAATTTTGTGTCATTAACAAACTTGGCGATAGTACATTCACTTTCCTCATTCAAAAATGAGTTGAAAACCACTGTGCTGATTCTTGGCCTTCCACAGGTTGCCAGTCTGAAAATAGTTCCCCTCATCCCAACTCGGAGTCCTATATTAGTTAGCCAACCAGCTATCCATGTCAATATATCATCCCAACACTATGGACTCTAATCTTATTAAGTAGCCTTATTTGGGTATCTTATAAAACACTTTCTGAAAATCCAAATATATTACATCCCCTGCTTCCCTTTTACTTATTCTGCTTGTTACCTCTTAGTGCTATAATGGTGTTGTCAATGTGACACTGGATATGGTTGATGGGGTATGACCTGCTGGGTGCACAGCCATCTGGACTAGTGATCTCAGCACTGATCCAACCAACAGTGCGGTGCCCTGTCACCACTGACCGTCTGACAGTGCAGCACTCCCTCAATACTGACCCTCAACAGTGCAGCACTCCCTCAGCACTGACCCTCTGACAGTGTGGCATTCCCTCAGTACTGACCCTTCAACATTGCGACACTCCCTCAGTGCTGACCCTTCGACAGTGTGACAACTGTCCGACAATGCAGCGCTCCCTCAGTACTGATCCTCCGACAGTGCAGCACACCCTCGGTACTGACCCTCTGATAGTGTGGCACTCCCTCAGCACCGGATCTCTAACATTGCAACACTCCTTCAGTACTGACTCTTGGATAATGTGACACTCCCTCAGTACTGACCATTCAACAGTGCGGCACTCCCTCGGTACTGACCCTTCAACACTGCGGTGCTCCCTCAGCACTGACCGTCTGATAGCGCAGCAATCCCTCAGCACTCACCCTCCGACAGTGCAACGTTCCCTCAGCACTCACCCTCCGACAGTGCAGCGCTCCCTCAGTACTGACCCTCCACAGTGCAGCACTCCCTCGGTACTGACCTTCTGATAGTGTGGCACTCCCTCAGCATCAGACCTCCAACATTGCAACACTCCTTCAGTACTGACTCTCGGGTAATGTGAAACTCCGTCAGTACTGACCATTCAGCAATGCAATGACCCCTCAGTCCTGACCTTCAGATAGTGTGACACTCCGTTGGTACTGACCTCCGACAGTGCGGCACTTTCTGAATGCTGTGTAGAGTGTGTTAAATCTTTCTTTGTTTTTCTGTTACAGAGCAGTGAGTGAGACAATGAGGAAGAAATAGCTTTCACTCACCTGATCTTTCTGTCCTTTTTTCAGGAATGCTTCGGGCTCCCTGGTTTGTTTGCACAGAGAATCACTGCACTGGGTTCGGGCTCCCTGGCTTGTTTGTTATTCTGTGCCATAGGATGGGATGTCAGAGTGAGGCAGCAGTATTCATCAGGCTCAGTTCTCTGGGATAGCACCACGTAATTCAGGGAAAGGACTGACCTTTTCGTCATCATATCAATGTATAATTCTGTGAATATGAATTGCAGTCTGCTATGTTTAATGGCCTACATCTGCTGTAAAACAGTGTGTACAGTATTCGGGACTTTTCCTGATGCAATCTGGATACAATTTTTATTTTTCTTAATTTTATTTCCTTCAGCGTTAATGCTCATGGGAAGTGAGTGTGAAAGGTCAGTGGGGATTTGTCCTAATCCCTGATTGGAGTGGATACCCCTTCCCTCTACTCCTCTAGATATTGCTCTCTGACCCCTGGTCAAGACATTGGAGTTTAAACTATGTTCGATATGAGCAGGTTCATCTGAGTTTAGGAGTACAGTCACACTGTGCCACTGGCAATGATGGGAAGCAACCTTCTGTCCTATAGTATTCTCATCATCCCATCACAAGCTGTGCCCTGTTTTATCATTATAATGGTGTATATGCCCATCCGAGCAGTTCAAATGACACGACTAGTTGTGCCCATGATGTTGTCGATGATTAATGGTGATGTATTTGTTCATGTGAATCATGCAAGTACCACAGATTGCATCTTTGGTTTGAGTGCTGGTTATATTAGATTGATGAAAGTTTTCAATAGTTTTGTTGGCTGAGGTGGGAATATGTTTGGGAGGCTGTGTTTATGTGCAGCATGAACTGGACTCTCCAGCCCCATAATGTATTGCTCTCCACACAATTTCCAATATTTCCTCTGGGGAACAGCCCACCAACCTTCCTCTGCCCCAGATATATGCCAGCTCATCATTGCCCCTTGTTTACCTCTCAGGGGGCAGTGAGAGGGAGCCATTACCCGGGTTGAGAGAAATACACAGTTGTACTTGCTGGATGTTGAAATGGGTACATCTGGTTATTACTGCTTCACAGAGTGTTCACAAGAAAAGGACAGCAATGAAGATAATCCAGGGCCCCAATGGAGGGGAACTTTGACCAAGTTAAGTCCTGAGTGGAGGTCACAGATGTTGGACCCAGAGTTTGGGAGACGGAATGCGGCGTTTGGGTTTCTTGATGGAATTAGGGAGAGATTCACAAGCATTCACCTGACCCTCTGAGCCTGACCTCAGCATTCCAGATTACCTTTGGGGCTGAATTTGGGCTTTGGGAAAAAATCTCAATGGTTACCCTAACTCCCCATTTTCTCATGTACTGTAAAATTTCTGATAGTGGTTTTTAGAGGGGCAAGCAGGGGTTGCTGGGCAGTCTTGAATTGATTTGCTAATTTTGGTGCTGTTCTGATGTTCATTTGTATGGAGGGTTACTGATCATTTCTGAAATATTCAGCTGGCTGCTGTTTCCTCTCTTTCTGGTTTTTATACATGGATTTTTTTGAGATAAAAGTGTTATTACTGGAGATTCTTTCCCTCTCATGCCAAATACAACGGTTTTGGATTTAAGTGCATTGTTTTCTTGTGTCTAAACTGCTGCTGGCTCATTCACTACGCTGTCCATGTGAACTGGTAAAAACAGACAGAAATCCTTTAGCACGTGGCACCAATCCCCTGGGCTCAGCTCGCAACATTCTCTGCATTGATTCAAAATCAATGTTCCACCCTCTAGAGGACACACAAACCCTGGGCAGACACTCTGGGACTTTGTTATTCATTCACAGGGCATGGGGATCAGTGGCTGGAGCAGCATTTATTGCCTGTCCCTTACTGCCATTAGGAAAGTGGTAGTGCCTTCTTGAACCGCTATAGTCCATGTCCTATAGATAAACCCACAATGCCTTAGGGAGGGGATTCCAGGATTTTGATCCAGTGACACTGAAGGAACAGCGATACATTCCCAAGTCAGGATGGTGAGTGGCTTAGAGGGGAGCTTGCAGTGGGTGGTGTTCCCATGTATCTGCTGCCCTTGTCCTTCTAGATGGAAGTGGTTATGGGTGTGGACACTGCTGTCTAAGGAGCCTTGGTGAATTTCTGCAGTGCATCTTGTAGATGGTACACACTGCTGATACTCTGGCTACTTTAGAAATTGAGCAGGGGGCAGCTGCCCCAAATGACCTCGAGTTAATACTTATCCCTCAACAAACATCACTAAAACAGGTGACATTGTCATGATCTTAGCTGTCAGCCAGGTGGACCTCATAGAATCAGAGTTCCCTGATCGAGGTTGTTAATCTGGTCTATTCATGGAGCCCTGGCTGACAGTTAAAACAGGAGTGTCCCACACGCTGACAGTCTTGAGAGCTGGCTCTGAGGGAGCTGTACTAGTGTCAAAACCTTGTCATGTATAAATAAACGGTGATTTGGTGATGGGACACTGGCCTCTGGGGAGGTATTTCAGACATGGCCATTATTTCAATGCTGTCTGCGTGTTGATTGCTCTGTTTCCTACTTTGTAACACTAACTACTGTACAAAGACTAGAAAGAACTTTTGAAAGTCCTATGCTTGTGAAAGGTACTGTAAGATTGCAAGTTCCTTTTCCTGTAACAGAACCTTTGAATCAGTTGGGCTCCAGTTCCTATTTTGCATACTTGAGATCATGTGATTTCCACTTTTGCAAATCAAATTAAATATTGGGATAGCTCCCGATACCAGTCTGTTGCAGGCTGAGATCAAATCTCTTTGCATTGAGACCAAATGTACAGAAGGTTATGAAGTTATCTGAACCATAATCTCAATGTGCTATTTACACAAGTTGGGATTCATGCTTTTTTACTTAACCACAGTTGCTTTGTTAAAAATCCGGTCTGTGATTTGAAATCTGACATGGGATATTGGAAAATGCAATTCTAAAACTGAATTTGAAATCAGAATAACCGAGATGCTGCTGAATGGGGAAAACCCTTTAGGGAAGGTCATCTGCCAACTTTACTGGGTCTGGCCATATACCACTGCAGACCTAGAGCAATGTGATTGATTCTAAACTGACCCTGGAGGTGGTCATTCAGTTAGTGTCCAGCACATTGAATGGTTCAACAAGGCAGCACACCATTACTTTCTCATGCCAATTAGGGATGGGTAATAAATGCCAGCCTCAGAAAGAGACATGTATATTTTAAAACAACTATATAATTTTTGCCTTTCTCCCCAGGATCTTAACAAGTCACCTCTACTCAGTATGTTCAGCAGGGGATGAATGTAAACTCAGAAATCTCACAGCAATGAAACTCTCAGCTCAGCCAATCTCTGGGTACTGTTTCCACCTGCTGGGCACTCTGTGCAGAGCAGCTCCATTCTCTATGGAAAATGCAGGTGCACACAGTTGCTGAGCAGCAGTGTTTTGCTTCTCCTGCTGGAAGCAAATGTGGCATGCACCCATTTGTTTCACACATGGATAGTGCACTAACTAACTCTTAGTTTGGGAAAGAGAGTGAAGCAGATGTGTTGAGAGTAATATCCTTGATTGATCTTACAGTCGGGACAGTATCCTTGCAGCAAATGGCATACCTGCCACTCAGCTGGAGTCTGTGGAGACTATTGCTATAAGGGAAATTCTCTAATGGGAGTGGTACAGATTCATGAGGTATATCTCCTTTCATCATCTATAGACTGTCGTTTGAGAAGAGGTCTAGTAAACTGGTGTATGGTATCTTATTTGGTAGAAATGGTCTAATTAAGGCATCCAAAATTTTGAAGGTCTTTGATAAGGTCAATATGGAGAGACCAGCTGCCTGGTTAGGAATCTAGAACACAGGCACAGTGTCGGGGCGAGGGGTCAGTCACTTAGGACTGAGATGAGGACATGGTTCATTCAAAATGCAGAGCTTGTTTTCTGTTTGCTGAGGGATGTGGATATGTTATCGTCATCGTCTAGAGTTTGAAGCTGGGATTGACAGGTTCTCAGGTCTTTCAGGAAATCAAGGGATTTGGGGAGTGGATAAGGAACTAAAATTGAAGCCCAAGATTTGCCATTATTGTATGGATTGGGAAAGTACAGGATAAACAAAGGTTATTGGACTGACCTGGGTCATGCCAGTATAGAGCTGCACATCAGTCATTTCTCTTAATCACACTTAACCAGCAAGCCATATTTGTTCTCCATCATGTTTATCCAGCATCAGTGTTACTCACCTCCACCACTCTTTAAGACAGTGAGTTGCATTCTCAGCAATCTCTTGGTTTCCCCTAAGTCCTCCACAGGATTTATTTGGGACTCTTATTTATAAACCAAAGTTTTAGTCTTTGCAATAAGTGGAAACATTTTCCTGTTTCCTTATAAATTCACTTTGTAATTTGGAAAACATTTTTTGATTTACTAATCTATTCACTGGGAGAGTGTCGGTAGGGGATATAATAAACTTTTAAAATATAATCGGTTTTGGAAAGCAAGCAACATCTTTATATTTAAGCTTGGGTTAAATGTAGAAGAAGAATGAGAATTATGTTGTGATAAGAACATTGCTCAATAAAGATGGGACTTCTAAATGAGATTAAACCACCTACAACTTCCAGTTGATAAAATGGCATTAATGAATGCTTTTATTAAAGTCTTGCATGAGGATTTGGAGCATACCTTCAGGCTCACTAATAGTCTTGTTTACATTTCCATATTTTGCAATGTCATTTTTTTTAAAAAAAAGTGGTCATGGGGTGTGGGTATCACTGGCTGGGCCAACATTTATTGCCTATTCCTAGTAACCCTTGAGAAGGTGGTGGTAAGCTGCTTTGTTGAACTGCTGCAGTCTAGACACTGTAGGTTGACTCTCAATGCCCTTCAGGAGGGAATTCCAGGATTTTGACCCAGTAACACTGAAGGAACAGCAATAAGTTTTCTAGTTAGGATGGTGAGTGGCTTGGCTAGGAACTTGCAGCTTTCAAACTTGTGACCTAAGATCCTAAGATGTAGGAGCAGAGGTAGGCCATTTGACCCACTGAGTTACATGAATAACTTTCCTCCATGATAAAGTCAAAAGTAGGGACGTTTGCTAATGATTACACCATATTCAACACCATTCATGACTCCTCAGATACTGAAGCAGTCCATGTTCAAATGCAACAAGATTTGGACAATATCCAGGCTTGGACTGATGAGTGGCAAGTAACATTCGTGCCATACAAATGCCAGGTAATGACCATCTATAATAAGGGTCAATCTAAACACCATCCCTTCACATTCAATGGTGTCACCATCACTGAATCCCCACTATCAACATCGTGGGGGTCACCATTGACCAGAAGCTCAATTGGACTCACCAAATAAACAAAGTGGCTGCAAGAGCAGGTCAGAGGCTCGGAACACGACAGCAAATAACTTACCTTCTGACTCCCAAAGCATTTCCACCATCGACAAGGCACAGGAATATGGAGTGTGATGGAATTCATTGCAATTGCCTGGATGGAGGCAGCTCCACCAATGCTTAAGATGCTTGATACCCTCCAGGACAAAACAGCTCACTTGGTTGGCACCACGACCACAAGCATCCATTCCCTCCACCACCAACAGTCTGCTGTGTACTACCTGCAACATGCACTTTAGAAATTCACCACGACTTCATCTGAAGGTCAGATACACGGGAACACTATACTTGCAAGTTCCTTTCCGAGCCTTTCCAAGACTGACCTACCCCAGCTCAGGACCACAGCCACATCTCCTTCCTCAAGACTGACCTAGTTAATGTTTAAACCCCTTCATAATAATGCCCGACACCCATATGTCACTAGTTTAAAATCCAAACAGAAAAAAAGTTTAGGTACATATAAATCACACACCAATCATCCTAATATGTATAAACTCAGACATATAACAAAAACATATTTTGTAGGGCAATTCATTATGCTACTCAATTAATTATCTATTTCACATTGTTTAAACTCAAAGAATAAAATGTTTTGAACATTGCAATGATAATTACACTGAGTAGTACAACTGGAACCTCACTATCTATTATACTGCTGCTGACCACAGTGAAGGTTCTTTGAATGAAAGAATGAATAAATGATTTTTTGAATGAATTATTTTTTTAATAAATGAATGATTTTATTGTCACATGTATCTTACAGTGAGAAATTCAGTAAAATAATGAAGATCTTTCTGAAGGAATTCTAATTCAGCGATTTAAAATAAAACTTAAGGAGGAAAGAGTTAGATAAATTTAGAATTTGTGTTCTTATGTTGAGACCTACCTCTTTTCCTGCTGTCTCATATCTCTGATTTTTGGCCTACACTGGCTGTGTTCACTGTTGCTTTTAATTGAAAATTCTCTCCTCATTCAAATTTCAGCAAGCTGTTGCTCCTCCCTATCTCAATATTGAAGAAGTTTCTGTTTTTTTTCCACTTCTGGCCTCAGCTGCACATTCTTCACTCTACCAGACCCTAATCTGTGGTATCAGCCTCAAAGTGTCTGCACTTCTTTCATTTCTTTCACAAAACTGACCTTATCAAGCAGCCCCAAAGTCTCCTTTTTTGGCGTGATGATAGAGCTTTCTTTCTGAAAGTACTCATGTGAGGGGCATGGGACAGTCAACTGTAATAGTTCCGTTATCACTTACAACCTTAAAACCAAGATCTCTACACTCCACCAATTCTAGCCTCCTGAGCATCCCCAATTTTAATTGCTACTTTATTGGTGACTTGCCCTTAGCTGCTGGATTTCTCTGCTTACAGTGGAACTCTCTTCCCCTCTTTTCATCTTCAATGTGCTCCTTTGAGATTTTGGTCACCTACACTAATAGCTCCTGATGTGGCTTGGTTCCAAATGATTTTTCATGACATTTCTGTGATGATGTTTATTTAGACTAAAGACTCAATATAAAAGCAAATTATCTATATTTTCTAAATTACAACTGAGCTTGCTCATTCTAAAGTTCTCTATTGGCTGTAAAGCATTCTAGCACTATACAAATGGAGGATGTCCATGTGTACACTGATGCTGACCTCATCTTTCGGTTTCATTCCTTGACTGCATGACTCAACCCCATCATCCTGAACAATCATTAAACCCCAGAGGACCGAAAAATGGCAAATATAACAGTCCAGTTTAACATAGAAAATAGATGCGGGAGTAGGCCATTTGGTGTCCTCAAGCCTGCATCACCATTCAACATGACCATGGCTGATCATGTAATCTCGCTATCCCATTCCCACACTCTCTCCATTTGATCCCTTTAGCCGCAAGGACCGTGTCCAGCTTCCTCTGGAATATATCTAATGAACTGGCCCCAACAGCTTCCTGTGGGAGAGAATTCACAGGTTCACAACTCGCTGAGTGAAGAAATTCTTCCTCATCTCAGTCCTGAATGGCGTACGCCTTATTCTTAGACTGTGACCCCTTGTTCTAGATTATCCCCACATTGGGATAATTCTTTCCGCATCTAGCCTGTCCAGTCCATCAGGATTTTATATGTTTCTATGAGATTCCCCCTCATTCTTCTAAATTCCAGCAAATACAAGCCCAGTCAACCCAATCTTTCCTCAAATGTCCATTTCGAGTCCATTGTTAAGCCTGTGATTGTGGAGTACTTGGAAGTGCATGGTAAAACAATCAACACGGCTTTCTCATGAGGCAAATCTGTTAGAATTCTTTGAGGAGGTAATGAGCAAGTTAGACAAAGGAGATCCAGTGAACATGATCTGTTTGGATTTTCAGAAAGTCTTTGACAAGGTGCCACACAGGAGGCTGCTAAATAGGGAAACAGCCCATGGTGTTAGGGGCAAGGTACTGGCATGGATAGAGGATTGGCTGACTGGAAGAAGGCATAAATGAGGAATAAATAAGACTTTTTCAGATGGTAACCGGTGACTATTAGAGTTCTGCAGGATTGTGTTGGGACAATCTTTCACGTTATACATTAACAATCTGGACAAAGGAACTGAGGGCATTGTTGCTAAATTTGTAGATGACACAAAGAGATAAATGTGAGGTGTTGTATTTTAGTAAGGCAATTCTGGGCAGGACTTACACAGTCAATGGTAGGGCCCTGGGAGCTTTGCCAAACAAAGAGATTTGGGGGTGTAGGTGTATAGTTCCTCAAAAGCGGAGTCGCAGGTAGACAGGCTGATGAAGGCGGCATTTGGCATGCTTGCCTTCATTGGTCAGAACTTGGTCAGAGTATAGGAGTTGGGATGCCATGTTGCAGCTGTACAGGACATTGGTGTAGCCACGTTTGGAATCTGTGGACAATTCTGGTCGCCCTTCTACAGTCGTTGTTAAACTTGAAGAGGGTTCAGAAAAGACTTACAAGGATGTTGCCAGGACTGGAAGGTTTGAGTTATAGGGAGAGGCTAAATAGACTGAGACTTTTTTCCCTGGAGCATTGGAGGCTGAGGGGGTCTTAATCAAGAAGGATATGAATAAGGTGAATAGCCAAGGTCTTTTCCGAGGTTGGGGGACTCCAAAACTAGAGGACTTAGGTTTAAGGTGAGAGGGGAACTTTTTCACAAATGAGGGTGGGGCATATATGGAATGAGTTGCCAGACAAAGCGATGGAGGTGGGTAAAAAGAACATTTAAAAGGCATCTGGATGGGTACATGAATAGGAAGGGTTCAGAGCGATATGGGCCAAGTGCTGGCAAATGGGACTAGGTCCGATCGAGATGTCAGGTCAGTGCGGTGCAATGTCTTTGTCACATCTTCAAAACATCAATCAATTTAGTGAGACACTCACAAAGCCATGCTGACTATCCCTAATCAGTCCTTGCCTTTCCAAATGCATGTAAATCCTGGGTCTCAGAATCCCCTCTAATAAATTAACCACCACTGACATAAGGCTCAAAACCGAGAGGCCTGAATAAAGTTTAAATTTATTTAAATAGAGGCCTGAATTTAAATTAACTCTTGCGATGAGGGCATCATGGGTTAGGCCAGCATTTATATTCCAAAACTATATTGCCCAGAGGGCAGTTGAGAATCAACCACATTGCTGTGGGTCTGGAGTCACACGTAGGCCAGACCAGGTAAGGATGGCAGATTTCCTTCCCTAAAGGATATTCGTGACCCAGATGGGTTTTTACAACAATCAGCAACAATTTCATGGTTATCACTGGACTCTTAATTCCAGATTTTTATTGGATCCAAATTCCATCATTTGCTGAAGTGGGGCAAATAGAACCAGGTCCCCTGAATATGACCTCTTTCTGGACTTACAGTCTCATGGTAATACCACTAGGCCATTGCCTCTCCTTGATGTGGAGAAGATGTTTCCACTAGTGGGAGAGACAAGGACTCAAGGGCACAGCCTCAGAGTGAAAGGATGAGAGCTGAGATGAGAAGGAATTTCTTCAGCCAAAGGCTATTAAACTGTGGAACTCATTACCACAGAGAGCCGTGAAGGGCAAGTATTTGAATGCATTTGAGACAGAGATAAATAGGTTCTTGATTAGTATGGGGATCAAGGGCCATAGGGGGAAGGCAGGAGAATAGGGCCGAGAAACATATGAATGATGGAATGATGGAACTGATTCAATGGACCAAATGACCCAATTCAGCTTCTATATCTTATAAGTCAAGATGAACCAACCTCTCTTCACTTGAAGAACACAATACCAAAAATGCTGACACCACATTGTCCTTTCTGTCTGCCACCAACAAAATCTTTTGTTCTGATGATCTCACCAGCTCCTCACTTGGGTTCAAGTTATAAATGTGCATCTAAAGCAACACTGAGCAGGACCTCCCCCAATCAGATCGTCTGTTCTACTCATATTTATTAAAGTAGGATTGTTGGCCAGGATCCTGGGAAAACCCCTTTGACTGCCATCTGCCAGACAGAGTAAAAAAAGATTCAGAATGTGAAATAAAAAGGTTACCAAGATCAATGCAATAGGAATAGTTCAAAAACATTCAGAATTAGGCATAATTTTTTTAAAAACTACATTAATAATTTTGATTTTGATGGGAGGCTACAGGGGTAGATCTGTGTGGTCAATTTATACTGATTCAGTGAGTATTTGTCAATTGGTGAATTTACTCTATTGGTAATGAAACACCTTGATACAATTGTGCATGCTGTCCACCACAGCAATGTGCCCATCTTGGACAAGCCCAAGGCCCCGAGGGCTGCTGAGTCCACTCTCTACAACAATGCTGGCAGGACCTAATCGAGAGAACAGGATGATTGAGTGCTTGTGTCTCCAGTCTGCCACCAATACATTGTCTTGCTCATCGATGCAGACACCCCATGGGTTTGAAAGCTCAGTGGTCAAACTGGATTTGGTGCTGCCCAGGACACGAAGAACCTGTAAGTCTCTGTCCAGAACCTTCACACAGCAACCACCATCAAAACCTCTCTCTGAGACAGCAACATGCTCTGAGCTATTGATGCTGATAAAATAAGGCTTATTAAAACCAGATGCGACCTTGCTGTCCAGCTTTTGTGCAGTTTGTGGGTCCAGTGTCAAGACTGAAATGGTTCCTTGCTTTGTGTCAGTGATGAGGAACTGGTCAGACATGTTGACAGTGATGCCCCGTGGGTTTTGGAAGTCCTCAGTGATGATGCTAAGGAGTTTTCCATGCTTGCTGTAAATATCCAATGATTTATTGGAGATGTTGCTCAGGGCAAGCAGGCCCTGGCTACTCACTGAAATGTCAAAGTAAGTGCCGCGCTCTAATCGAATTTGTTGGGTGACATTGCCTTTTCTGTCCATGGCCTTCAGCCTCTTGTTCCCATAGTCCACCACATACATGGTACCTTGGGGAGTAGTGTGGATACCATAAGGAAGGTTCAGATCTGTTTGACCACAACCAAACTTTCCAAACTGTTCAACAAGGACATTTTTGAAGAAATGAGCTCCTCGCTGGACTTGGCAGCTCAGGTTGGCCTCACTTTTGCTCCAAGCTTTTGAAGCAGCGAGGGATGAATGAGATTTCTCTCTTCGATAATGGTCATTGGCTTTCATCCATGCAGCCACCTTAGCAGAGGCCCCACTGTCAGAAATAAAGCTGAATTGTGACATTGGAGATAGTGAGATCTTCCCATCTCCTCGAATTGAGTCTTCAGGTTTCCTAGTCACTTTTGGCTGAAACTGTGACCTGTGAACTCTGAACTCTGAGGAATTGATACGCGACATTCTATGGTGACTTGGAGACTTAATCTTATCTACAGAAAAGGATGGACGTTCTTTAGAGTTTGGAAATGAGCCACTGTTTAAATTTGTTCTCAGTCTTCTAGCTGGAATCGGGGACCCCCCTCTCGAATTCCTGATTTGAGATGAGCCTTTCTCATTAGTCTCACATCCAACAGTTTTGGTAAAATGAGACTGGTATTTCCCTTTTGAGTGATGCTGCAGTGATCTTGATGCTGACCGAGGTTTCAAAGCCCTGCTGGGCATTTTCTTCCTCTCTTCAAAGCTTCGAGATGAATTGACCAGGAAGGTACTGGAAGAGTCCAGGCTTTCAGTGGATGAGAAACTCCTTTGTGAAAGATGTTCAAGCTTATTTTGTTCGGGATCATTGAAAGTCCTGAGATCCGGGATTATAGGTCTGTCATTTGCAGATAGATCCAGACAGCTTTTACTGAAGCTCATCTTAAATCTTCTGTTCATTTTGGGGGTCTCAGTGTCACTTGCTGCAATATTCCTCCAGTCATTCTTGCTTGGTGCTTTGCTGATTGAGTTCATTGATGACCAATGTGACACTTTAAGACTACCCCTTTGCAATGCAGAAGGCACATGACTGGCTTTGATGGCTTGTGCTCTGCAGAGCTCAGGACCGTTTTCCTTGGTCTGGTTCATTGCTTTCATGTTCATCCCAATAGGATGTTCAATAAAGGTGAGATCTTCCGCATCGTCATCAAAGATAAAAGCTGCAGTCACTCTGTAAAGTGAATCATGATCAGTTGGTTGGGAAGTTTCTGTCTGAGATGAATCAACTGTTGAGTCAGCTTCAAGACACTCCTGTTGTTTGGTGGGGTTTGATTGATTTGCTTCATTTCTGTACATCACAGCCCTGTGAAATTGTGAGACAGAGTTGTGGAGATCACTAAAGGGTACACAAGTCTTTCGATGGATCTGTGTTGATGAGACTTCATGGCTGTTAGTTGGAGAAGTGATAGTTTGAGAAGCCAATGCAGGTTCAATATGATTTCTCATCACTGAGTAGTTACTATTAATTTGCTGCTGATCCCTTTGAGTCTGTAAAGTATAAGGAGAGGTCACAGATGAATGTGAGGATTCCTCAGCCAAAGATGCTACTCCTAGTTCATTCCTATTTTGACTAGACAGTCTTGAACTTTGTACACCAGGGGACTGACAGCTCATGGAGTCATGAATATCTATGTTTTGAATCATTGAGGGATCTCTGTTCACTCTCTCTTTCAGCATGTCTAATTTCTCCAGTTCATTTGGTGAAATCAGAGAAACACATTCACCATCCAGCCATGAGGCTGAACTATTCCCCTTTTCACACTTTATGTAATCTTCACCTCCAGGATTTTCCCTCTGCATTGGACTACAGTTCACTGTGTTTGGAAATGGAGTTGTTTGATGGTCAGCAACCTTCAGAGGAATCTTATTTCCTGAGGCTAGCATGTTGCTGCAAAGCTGGGAGCTCTTGTGAAGCATCATCTCTTTGTTGTTCACTATTTCTCCATCAGTCCCTTTCCAGTTCACTTCACCCTCCATGCCGTCCTGTAAGGAGAAACCTAAACCATCTTGAACATTTGAAGGATTTTCTGACAGAGTATAGTTTTGACTAATGCTGCTGCAGTCTGGATTTTGCCAAGAGACTGCACTATATGTAGTACACTCTGCGCTGTCACTTAAAGTTGCATTCCCTGCCTCAACTTTATGTTGCACCACTGAGTTACCTTGCTGCTGTCCAAGAATCACCAGACTCCAAACCTCACCACTTTGGCATAAAGAGAAGGAGAATTGAATTGATTGTTCCTCTGATACTATCTCTCCAAGTTTCAGGCCCTGATGGAGCCTTGGAACAAACTGAGGCTTCTTCAATGTGATATTGAAGCTCTTGTCTTTGGAGAACAACTTGGCTATTTGTTTCTGAATCTCTCTGCCATCTGTGTGCTTGCCTTCAGAATTTATCAATGTCTGAAGTTCAGAGCAAAGCAGTAAAATCTGCTCTTGTCTCTGGTCAATTTTGGATATTCCTTCTTGGAGGCTTATTTGGTTAGAATCCTGTAGGATTGTTAGCTGTCTTTTCAGTTCACACTGTTCTTCCTCTATTTTGTTCAGGAAGACTTGTTCTTGTTGAAGAATTAACAGCCGAACACATTCAGAGGAATTGTAGACCTTTTCATGTTCCTTGATATTGTTAGATCTGAGGTCTTCAAGCCTCTGATAGTCTTTTTGAAGCTTGGTCAACAGGTTTACACATTCCTCCATTGCTGTCTTATTGTGATGTGTATGATAATGAGATGAGATTGAGTGTTTCCTTAATTTGTGAAGATCAAGTTCGTCCACTTTCGGCTCAATTCTTACCTATAGGAAAACAGTCAACTCATTAAATGTGCTCTTACATTGTCCATATAGTCATTGAGTCACAGAGTCATTCAGCATGAAAACAGACCAATTAATACATGCTGACCATGTTCTCAAACTAAACTAGCCCTACTTGCCTGCACCTGGCCCATATCTCTCCAAATCCTTCCTATTCGTATATATCTCCAAATGTCTTAAATGTTATAACTGCCTCCACATCCACCACTTTTTCTTGCAGTTCATTCCACTCTGTGTAAAAAAGCTGTCCCTCATGTCCTTTTTAAATCCTTCTCCTCTCATCTTAAAAATCTGTCCCCTAGTTTTGAATGCCCCCATCTTAGGGATAAGACCTTTGCTATTATTGATGTCCCTCATGATTTTATAAAACGTCAATAAGGTCACCCCTCGAACCCCAATGCAAAAAGTCCCAGCCTATTTTTATAATATAAACCCTCCAGTCCTGGCAACATCTTGATAAATCTTTTTTGAACCCTCTGCAGTTTAATGATATCTTTCCTATAACAGGGCAACCAGATTGCACAAGTATTCCAGCAGGGGACTCACCAACATCCTGCACAACCTCAACATGCCGTCCAACTCCTTTACTCAAAGGTCTGAGCAATAAAGGCAAGTGCGCTGAATGCCTCCTTAACCAGCCTGTCTACCTGTGACACAAATTTCAAAGAATTATATACCTGAACCCCTATCTCTCTGTTCTATAGAGGGTTTAAAATAATGAGGGATACAGATAGAGTTAACGGGAGTTGTCTTTTCCCTAGGATGAGGGATTTCAAGATGCGGGATTACATTTTTAAGGTGAAAGGAGAGAGATTTTAAAAAGACATGAGAGGCAATTGTTTTACACGGACAGTGAGTCATGTGTTGAATGAGAAAGTGGTGGATGTGTGTACAATTACAATTTTTATAAGATGTTTGGATAGATATGAATAGGAAAGGTTTTCAGGGATATTGGCCAGGAGCAGGCAGGTGGGACTAGTTTAGTTTGGGATTATGTTCAACCTGGATTAGGTCTGTTTCCATGCCGTGAGTGTGGAGCTGGAAAAGCACAGCGGGTCAGGCAGCATCCGAGGAGCAGGTGAATCGATGTTTTGGGCATAAGCTTTTCATCAGGATGCTGGCAAATGGGACTAGATTAATTTAGGATATGTGGTCAGCATAAACAAGTTGGACTGAGTAGTCTGTTTCCATGCTGTACAGCTCTGTGACTGTATGACTATCCAGGGTCCTACCATTAATTGTATAAGTCTTGCCCTTGTTCTTGCAAGGAACTTTATACCAGCCCACTGGACACTAAAGGCCCTTGGGTGAGCACTCACGACAGTGGATCACTAGGGGCTAATACAGAAGCTGAGTCATCAGCACAGATCACCTAGCATAAAAGGTGAGAGTGGGACATTATCACAGGTTGAACTGAAGGAGCTTTTCATGGGTATAGGTTAGAATATAGCACTTTTTAAATGAAAAATTGTCTTCATGTCTTACCACTTAGCCTGGGCTTGCTGATATAGAGACCGAAAACAAACAGGTCGTAACCATAGACTTGAGTCTGGAGCACAAGACCCAAACACAAAGCAAACCTTCGATCAGAGTTCATTTCCTTTTAATTGCAAATTCTTCTCATAGCTTTCAGAGATCAAACAATGAAATGACTGCACAGGAACTGCAGGTGATCATCTCGTGTAACTGAAACCAAAGCCAGCATTGTGTTCTCTATGATTAAATTTAAATGACTGCTTTGTTCATAATGTTCACTGACAGAAAGGGAGGGCCACACAAGTGGAGATCGAGCAAGTCTGAAAGAGAAACATACAGATCCCTGAGGTAATTGGCTGAAATTATTGGCAACCTGATGTGTGCATCATTTGCGGGTCATTTGTGCTTTGTATTGTACCCACTGGTACAAGTTTATTGGAGGCAATGTGATACTGGTAATTGGTCACCTGAGTATTCGTTGTCTTATAAAGGACAGCAGACAGCACTAGAATTCTGGAGGGTCCAAAAGAAAGTCTGGCTAAGAATTCCATTGCAAAAGCAGTTATGGAAGAAGAGGGAGACTTAGAGGACACTTCAGAATGGAGGTGTCCTAAACAGGAGCAATAATACACCAGATCCAGAACTGTGAGCATTCAGAAATGGAAGTGGAACCCATGAAAGAATACATTTACCTCTCATATCTTTGAGATAAACACAGAGAATGCTGGAGAAACTTAGCAGGTCTGGCAGCTTCTGTAGAGAGAGAAAAATGAAGTTAACATTTCAAGACCCATACAAGTCTTCTTCAAAACTGAGAGTTGTTAGTAAATGGCTTTTTAAAATAATTTTGACATAGGCAGAGGAGAGCAAAGGGAACATAAAGTGTAGAGGCCACATGTTAAAAACAAAGGGGTTGTTAATGATGGAGAAAGTGGGGTTGAGGGGTAGGAGTGCAGAGTTGGAGAGACAGAATATATGAAAATTGGATGACAGACAGTATGCAATCAGGGTCTGAAACTACAGCTGTCAAGGTTCAAGTGGAAAATGAGGTATTGTTCCCTGGGCTTGAATTATGGTTGTTGGAACATTGCAGCTGGGCCAGGTCAGAATTATTGGCGTGAGAGCAATATGGTTTATTGAAACGGCCAAGAACTGGAAAGGTCAGGGTCACTCCGGTGGACAAAGTGGAGGTGTTCAGCAAAATGGTTACCTAGTCTGCACTTCATCTCAGCAATGTAGAGGAGCCCACATCATGAGCAGTGAATGCAATAAACTAGATTGACTGAAGTGCAGGTAAATCGCTGCTTTACCTGAAAGCTATGTCTCGGACCTTGGATGCTGAGGAAGGAGGAGATAAACAGACAGGTGTAAGAATGGAGAGAGGAATAGGTGTCTGGTGATGACATCCTATTTGAGGTATTGGAAAATTACGGCTAATGATCTTTTGAATGTGTATGCTCGTGGGCTGGTAAGTGAGGACAAGGGAGATCCTATCGCTGTTGCAGAAGGGAAAAGAGGTGGTGAGAGCAAACTTGTGGGAGATTGATCAGACCTGGCTGAGGGTGCTGTTAACCTTGATGGTGGGGAATCAGTGGTTGAGGAAAAAGGTGGATATTTTGGAGCTGGTATCATTGGATGTATCAGAGATGGAGAACCTGGAATAATGGAATAGAATCTTTTAAGGAAGTGGGGTGTGAGAATGTATAGTCAAGGTAACTGTGAGTTGATAGATTTGTATTGGATATTGGTGACCAGGCTATCTCCAGAAATGGAAACAGAGAGTCAAGGAAGTGAAGGGAGGAGTCAGAGATGGACCAGGTAATGGTGAGAGTTGGAAGCAAAGTTGATGCGTGTTTCCAAATCTGGATGAGACAGGGAAGCATGTTATCAATATACCAGAGAAAGAGATGTGGATGGGGGCTGGAGTAGGACTGGAACAAAGAATGTTCCATGTACCTGACAAAGAGGCAGACAGAACTGGAGCCCACCAGCGTACCCTGGCTACCCTTTTAATGTGAAGGAAGTGAGAGGAGTTAAAAGAGAAGTTGTTCAGAGTGAGGACGAGCCCAGGCAGGCAGAAGAGGGTAATAGTGGATGGGAACAGTTCAGGCCTTTCTTTCAGGACAAAGTGGACAGCCTTAAGACCACTCTGATGGGGAATGGACATGTAAAGGGGTTATGAAGGTGTAGGAGCAGGGGGAAACAATATGTCTGGGAAATTCCAATTGTGGTTTTCTTCCTTGAGAAAAGGCCTGAATCACCCCCATCCACCATCACTAGCAGCTATTCATTCCTCCAGACTGATTTTTACCTATTTGTTTGTCTGCCCATCTATTTTTGTCTCTCTCTGCGCTCCATCTGGGCGTCTGCAATCTCTTCCAGTTCTTCTGGTAAGATGGCAGTGGAGTAGGGCTTCTGAGCCCAGGGCTCGTTCCCTCTGTCCGTGTTTCTTTTCATTTTATTTTCTTTGTTTCTCTCCCTTGTGTTTTTTCTTTCTTTTTTCTTCCCCTTTTACTTACCTCTTATCGAAGAGCTCATTTGCAGTGACGGCATTGGCAGCGGTGAGTGAGCAAGTCGTGGATTCGTGGTGGGTTTGGGTTTCCGGCAGCTTCTGCATCAACGAGGTGGTCCTAGTGCTGACTCATGGCTGCTGCAGTGGAGGTGAGTTTGAGATCCTGCTCACGTTTGTGTCCAGCGCAGATTCATGGAGCTGGTGCAGAGGCGAGTATGAGACCGCACATCATCGGCAGCAGCTGGTGAGGTGAGGTGGGCCTGAAGCAGACTCAAGGTGGTGGCAGCATTGGGTTTGGGGGGTTTCTCCTGCTCCTTGGATGCTGCCTGACCTACTTTTCCAGCAACACACTCTCGACTCTGATCTCCAGCGTCTGCAGACCTCACTTTCTTCCAGCATTGAGTTTGGGCTGGTGCAGTACCTGGCGACATCGGTGGCCTCTGAATTGGCAAAGTCCAGCAAGGACTGATGGTGGCGAGGGTATCAGTGGAGGCAAGATGACACCGATGACCTTTGTTCCAAGGGCAGAGGCAAAGAGGGGTCCAGTCTGACCACAAAGCCCATGGGTCATGGTGGAGCACTTAAGGAGGACTGTCAAGTTGAATACCTTTTTTCTATTTCTTTATTTTTCTGCCTTTATATACTATGCTCTGATTTCTTTTTCTGCGCATTAAGATGGTGCCTGAGAGTTTCAACACTATACAACACTTTTCACTGCACATTGTGTCAAAATACACATGACAATAAATAAATAAAAATTTCCACCTCCCTCTCCCTCCCCATCTTCAGCATATATATGCCAGCATTTGTCTAGCTACTATCAGTTCTGAAGAAAGATTATGTAGTGATTGGAACAAGATCAGCCAGGTGGATCGCATAGAATATGAGGTCCCTGGTTGGCACTGTTAATTTAGTCTGGTTAATTTATATCTGGCTAACAGATATAAACAGGTGTGTCAGACGTTCTGCTCACTCTAGAGCTGACTTTCAGCGAGCTGGGTCAGTGTTATGTACTATGCACATATAACTAAAGGTTGAGTTGGCAACAGGATACCAGCCTTTGTGGAGTTATTTCAGGTTACTGGACCTAAAACGTCACCTCTGTTTTCTCTTGAACAGATGCTGCCAGATCTGCTGAGGTTTGCCAGTAATTTCTGTTCTTGTTTCTGACTTCCAACATCCACAGTTCTTTGTTTTTTTCCAATGTAACCTCCCTATTCCTATCATCTATGCCTTAACTGAAAGAGGTAAATGTCCCATTGACCTTCTTAACTACCTCCATTAACTTGATCTGCCACCTTCATGGATCCGTGGACAAGACCCCAAGATCCCTCTGTCCGACTGACCTTCCTAGTATCCTGCCATTCACCGACTACGCCCTCATTTTGTTCCTTCATCCAAAGTCCATCATTTCACACTGAACATATTGCTCCAGGAAAATATCTCAAATACACTCTGAGCTTTTCCCCATGGCTCAGAGTCATAGAGTCATAGAGATGTACAGCAAGGAAACAGACCCTTCGGTCCAACCTGTCCATGCCAACCAGCTATCCCAACCCAATCTAGTCCTACCTGCCAGCACCCGGCCCATATCCCTCCAAACCCTGCCTATTCATATACCCATCCAAATGCCTCTTTAATGTTGCAATTGTACCAGCCTCCACCACATCCTTTAGCAGCTCATTCCATACACATACCACCCTCTGCGTGAAAAAGTTGCCCCTTAGGTCTCTTTTATATCTTTCCCCTCTCACCCTAAATCCATGCCCTCTAGTTCTGGACTCCCCAACCCCAGGGAAAAGACTCTATTTATCCTTTCCATGCCCCTCATAATTTTGTAAACCTCTGTAAGGTCACCCCTCAGCCTCCGACGCTCCAGGGAAAACAGCCCCAGCTTGTTCAGCCTCTCTCTATAGCTCAAATCCTCCAACCCTGGCAACATCCTTGTAAATCTTTTCTGAACCCTTTTAGTTTCACAAAATCTTTCCAATAGGAAGGAGATCAGAATTGCATGCAATATTCCAACAGTGGCCTAACCAATGTCCCGTACAGCCGCAACATGACCTCCCAACTCCTGTACTCAATACTCTGACCAATAAAGGAAAGTATACCAAACACCTTCTTCGTTATCCTATCTACCTGCAACTCCACTTTCAAGGAGCTATGAACCGGCACTCAAAGGTGTCTTTATTCAGCAACACTCCCTAGGACCTTACCATTAAGGAGTCGTACCTGAGGACTGGAGAGAGGCAAATGTAATTCTCTATTTCTTCAAGAAAGGAAATAGAGAAATCCCCGGCAATTACAGACCAGAAAGTCTCACGTCTGTCGTCTGCAAGGTGTTAGAAAGGATTCTGAGGAATAGGATTTATGACCATCTGGAAGAGCATGGCTTGATTAAATGCAGTCAACACGGCTTTGTGAGGGGCAGGTCATGCCTCACACACCTTATTGAGTTCTTTGAGGATGTGACTAGAAAGTTGATGAGGGTCGAGCTGTGGATGTGGTGTATATGGACTTCAGCAAGGCATTTGATAAGGTTCCCCATGGTAGGCTCATTCAGAAGGTCAGGAGGAATGGGATTCAGGGGAACTCAGCTGTCTGGATATAGAATTGGCTGGCCAACAGAAGACAGCTTGTGGTAGTAGAAGGAAAATATTCTGCCCGGAAGTCTGTGGTGAGTGGTGTTCCACAGGGATCTGTCCTTGGGCCTCTATTGTGTGTAATTTTTATTAATGACTTGGATGAGGGGATTGAAGAATGGGTCAGCAGGTTTGCAGATGACACAAAGGTTGGAGATGTCGTTGACAGTA
>NC_057715.1:118728231-118737445 GCF_004010195.1 Chiloscyllium plagiosum | reverse complement strand
TCCCACGCACAAAGCCATGGTGACTATTCCGAATCAGTCCTTGCCTTTCCAAATACATGTATATCCTGTCCCTCAGGATTCCCTCCAACAACTTGCCCACCACCGAGGTCAGGCTCACTGGTCTATAGTTCCCTGGCTTGTCTTTACTGCCCTTCTTAAACAGTGGCACCACGTTTGCCAACCTCCAGTCTTCCGGCACCTCACCTGTGACTATCGATGATACAAATATCTCAGCAAGAGGCCCAACAATCACTTCTCTAGCTTCCCACAGAGTTCTCAGGTAACCTGATCAGGTCCTGGGGATCTATCCACCTTTAACCGTTTCAAGACATCCAGCACTTCCTCTGCTGTAAGCTGGACATTTTGCAAGATGTCACCATCTATTTCCCTACAGTCTATATCTTCCATATCCTTTTCCACCGTAAATACTGATGCAAAATATTCATTTAGTATCTCCCCCATTTTTTGTGGCTCCACACAAAGGCTGCCTTGCTGATCTTGAAGGGGCCCTGTTCTCTCCCTTGTTACCCTTTTGCCCTTAGTATATTTGTAAAAACCCTCTGCATTCTCCTTAATTCTATTTGCCAAAGCTGTCTCATGTCCCCTTTTTGCCCTCCTTATTTCCCTCTTAAGTATACTCCTACTTCCTTTATACTCTAAGGATTTACTCAATCTATTCTGTCTATACCTGACATATGCTTCCTTCTTTTTCTTAACCAAACCTTCAATTTCTTTCGTCATCCAGCATTCCCTATACCTACCAGCTTTCCCTTTCACCCTGACAGGAATATACTTTGTCTGGATTCTTGTTATCTCATTTCTGAAGGCTTCCCATTTTCCAGCCGTCCCTTTACCTGCGAACATCTGCCTCCAATCGGCTTTCGAAAGTTCTTGCCTAATATCGTCAAAATGGGCCTTTCTCCAATTTAGAACTTCAACTTTTAAATCTGGTCTATTCTTTTCCATCACGATTTTAAAACAAATAGAATGATGGTCGCTGGCCCCAAAGTGCTCCCCCACTGACACCTCAGTCACCTGCCCTGCCTTATTTCCCAAGAGTAGGTCTAGTTTTGCACCTTCTCTAGTAGGTACATCCACATACTGAATCAGAAAATTGTCTTGTACACACTTAACAAATTCCTCTCCATCTAAGCCTTTAACACTATGGCAGTCCCAGTCGATGTTTGGAAAGTTAAAATCCCCTCCCATAACTACCCTATTATTCTTACAGTTAGCTGAGATCTCCTTACAAGTTTGTTTCTCAATTTCCCTCTGACTATTGGGGAGGTCTATAATACAATCCCAATAAGGTAATCAACTCTTTCTTATTTCTCAGTTCCACCCAAATAACTTCCCTGGATGTATTTCTGGGAATATCCTCCCTCATCACAGCTGTAAAGCTATCCCTTATCAAAAAGGCCACTCCCCCCTCCTCTCTTGCCTCCCTTTCTATCCTTCCTGTAGCATTGGTATCCTGGAATATTAAGCTGCCAGTCCTGCCCATCCCTGAGCCATGTTTCCGTAATTGCTATGATATCCCAGTCCCATGTTCCTAACCATGCCCTGAGTTCATCTGCCTTCCCTGTTAGGCCCCTTGCATTGAAATAAATGCAGTTTAAATTTATTAGTCCTACCTTGTCCTTGCCTGCCCTGTTTGATTCACTTCTGTTCTCAGCTGTACCAGTCTCAGTGAGGAAAGAGATTGATCTATCTCCCTGGGTCCCACCCCACCACCTTACTAGTTAAATCCTCCCAAGCAGTTCTAGCAAATTTCCCTGCCAGTATATTAGTCCCCTTCCAATTTAGGTGCAATCTGTCCTTCTTGTACAGGTCACTTCTACCCAAAAAGAGATTCGAATGATCCAAAAATGTGAATTTTTCTCCCATACACCAGCTCCTCAGCCATGCATTCATCTGCTCTATCCTCCTATTCCTGCCCTCACGAGCCTGTAGCACTGGGAGTAATCCAGATATTACTACCTTCAAGGACCTCCTTTTTAAATTCCTGCCTAACTCTCTAATCTCCCTTCAGAACCTCAACCTTTTCCCTTCCTATGTCATTCGTTCCAATGTGTACAATGACCTCCTGCTGGCCCCTCTCCCCCTGTGAGAACATTCTGCACCCTCTGAGACATCCTTGTTCCTGGCACCAGGGAAACAACACACCATTCTGCTTTTTCTCTGCTGGCCACAGAAACGTCTGTCTGTACCTCCGACTACAGAATCCCCTAACACAATTGATCTCTTGGAAACTGACGTACCCCTCGTTGCATTACAGCCAGTCTCAATAACAGAAACTTGGCTGTTCGTGCTCTTCTACTAATCTGACTATCCCAATCTGCATGAAGATTAAAGTCACCCATAATTACTGAAGTCTTTTTTACATGTCCACTGTAGTGATTGGTACCAATTGGATCTTGTTGACTATGAGATTGTTGATTGGGGTTATTAACACAGTCCAGTCAGGAAAGCCCTGGCTGACCAATAAAACCAGGAGAAACAAGAAAAAAAAACCCAGGAGATTAGAATCTCCTCCGTTCAGGTGAGTGATTCTGAGCTGGCTGGCCACAGCCAGTGTACTGTACACAAGTAACGGGTGACTTGGTGATGGGATGTACTTACTTCAGTAGACATTAAAGCCTTCCAAGAGTGTTGGTAAGGAATATTACAACCCCAAGCCTCCTCTAATTCTGACATGCTATCCATTTTGTTTAGCTTTTAGAGAACCAGGAGGATCCAGATCAGGATTTTTGACAAGTTGTGATAACTGGCAGAGGCATGTGATGTTGGATTAACCCTGAATGAGACGCTGAGGGACCACTTGTTTTGTGGGATTAATGACATGACCATACAGAAGCTCCTATTAGCTGAAGCCCAACTGGACTTCAAACAGGCACTACAACTGGCTCTATCATTAGAAAATACATAACGTGGAGCATGGGGACCTGGTTATGGACGAGGCCAGACCATTCAAAACATTAAGCAGGCAGCCCAGACCATAACTTTGCAATTTGATTTGGTAGGTGTACAGTGAAAATTACCCGGAATAAGTTAGCGAGGTTGACTACCCCGGTTTTAAAAGTCAAAAAACTTTATTCACAAAATTACACAATGAAACACAAAGAATAAAGAACCCCTACAGAACGCAGTCTATCCAAAATAGACTTAATTTCGCTGTTCCGAATATATACAACAGCCCCAATAAGCAAACCCCCTTAAGAAACAGTTAAAAATGGAACAGATGCTTACAGGTTGAAGTTAGAAGGGCAGAGAGACAGACAGCCTGTTTCCACACAGCTGAATACCTAACTAGTTCTGGTCTGAACTGCTCAGCTAGAGAGCTGACCACTCCCCTTCCATTATACAGGTCACTTCTAAAACATGACCACTTTGGCCTTAAGTCTCATCTGTTTACATATAAACAAAAAAAGGCCTCTCAATAAACTTTAATCTCTGTACCAAACCAGACTAATCAGAGCTAGGTAAAAAGCAAATTACTGCGGATGCTGGAATCTGAAACCAAAAGAGAAAATGCTGGAAAATCTCAGCAGGTCTGGCAGCATCTGTAAGGAGAGAAAAGAGCTGATGCTTTGAGTCTAACTGACCCTTTTTCAAAGCTTTGACAGGGAAAGGGGGATCTCCTTTGCAAAAGTGACATGAGCCACGTCCACCTGGAATTGCAACTGGTTGAGGAGTCCCAGAAGGATGCTACAATTAATACCCATTAAGGCTTAAAGCAATGTGCAATGTGCAATGCTGGCATTTGGGATATCATCAGCCAGTGTCCTTTTCCGCCAGACCATGGAGAACGTTTTACAAGGGCTACCCCAGGTTGCCATTTATCTGGATGATGTGCTAATAACAGGGAAGACCAATAAAGAGCACTTGGAGAACCTGATCATAATACTTAAACATTGCTCCCAGGTGGGCAAATAACTTGGAGGGAAAAATGTGTGTTCCAGACACCCCAGGTGACCTACTTGGGTTACAGAGTTAACCAACCAGGTTACACCCACTGGAAGATAAATTGAAGGTGATCAAAGGAGCCCCAGCTCCCACATCTGTATTGGAGATTAGGTCTTTCCTTGGGTTAGTGAATTATTATGGGCAGCACAGTGGCACAGTGGTTAGCACTGCTGCCTCACAGCACCAGAGACCCGGGTTCAATTCCCGCCTCAGGCAACTGTCCACGTGGAAGTTTGCACATTCTCCCCGTGTCTGCGTGGGTTTCCTCCGGGTGCTCTGGTTTCCTCTCACAGTCCAAAAATGTGCTGGTTAGGTGAATTGGTCATGCTAAATTGGCTATAGTGAAGGGGTAAATGTAAAAGTTTACAAAATTATGATGGGCATGGATAGGATAAATAGACAAAGCCTTTACCTGGGGTTGGGGAGTCCAGAACTAGAGGGCATAGGTTTAGGGTGAGAGGGGAAAGATATAAAAGCGACCCAAGAGCCAACGATTTCACGCAGAGGGTAGTATGTGTATGGAATGAGCTGACAGAGGAAGTGGTGGAGGCTGGTACAATTGCAACATTTAAGAGGTATTTGGATGTAAGTATGAATAGGAAGGGTTTGGAGGGATATGGGCCAGGTGCTGGCAGGTGGGACTAGATTAGGTTGGGATATCTGGTCAGCATGGACGGGTTGGACTGAAGGGTCAGTTTCCATGCTGTACATCTCTATGACTCTATGACTTGCACCAGACAGAGACGATACCGCCAGTGGGGAAACCTCCCTCGGGTGGACACTGAGCCGCCACCTCCAGCCTTTTCAACCTGACTCCAAGGCCACCGTCTCCTCTCCTTCGGGTCTCCCCCCCCTTAGCAACCACCAGCCCTGTGCTTCCTCCATTGCCGCTGGCTGGAAACCACGGCCTCACACAAATGGTTCCAGGGCCGAGGGACAAAGCAGGAGCAATGCTGTCTACTGCCCAGTCCTCGCACAACAGTTCCACCCCCTTCTGGAAACCCATCGCAGGAGCTAGACAACCAGATTCTCTACTGTTAAAACTTATCTCAACCGTTTTATATTTTAAAACGAGAAGCAGAAAGAAAGAAAATAAATGACAGAGGCAGAGCGGGAGCAAAGTTGCTGAGTTCACTGATGGGCAGTCTGTCTTAGAAAGAGAATTTCTGCAGGTAGTGACAGAGTCCATGTTAGAAACGAAAATCGCTTCTCAATAATCGCTCTAGACAAATTCAGGAAAACAAAGTTTTATTAACAAGTCAAGTCTGCAGAGTCGGGCACCCTTAAAGAAAAGGCGCCCTGTGGTCTTACAAAGTCTCCCATTATATACAGCACAAGTCCCTCCTCTCCTTGGCTCCAACAAGCCATGAGGTTCACATTCTTAAAAACATCATTATTTTTATCACAAAGTCTGCAACAAAAGGCTCCAGAGTCTCCAAAGTTTGTTGTTTTTCTCACCCTGTAGTCTTATCAGTCAAAGGCTTTAATCTGAAACAGATGTCTCTCAAGTCGTTCCCCCATCCTGGAGTCTTATCAGTCAAGGACTCATCCTTCCCTCCTGTGTCAATGGTTTCATCAATCAAGGGCCTGCTTGTTTTTACTCTGCTCACAAATTGTCAGCATTCTGCACAATTTAAACTATCCTGTTTGTTTTTACTCTGCTCACAAATTGTCAGCATTCTGCACAATTTAAACTAGCCTGTTTGTTTTTACTCTGCTCACAAATTGTCAGCATTCTGCACAATTTAAACTAGCCTGTTTGTTTTTACTCTGCTCACAAATTGTCAGCATTCTGCACAATTTAAACTAGCCTGTTTGTTTTTACTCTGCTCACAAATTGTCAGCATTCTGCACAATTTAAACTAGCCTGTTTGTTTTTACTCTGCTCACAAATTGTCAGCATTCTGCACAATTTAAACTAGCCTGCTTGTTTTTACTCTGCTCACAAATTGTCAGCATTCTGCACAATTTAAACTACTCCACTTTTGAGTATATAAAATGGTTGTTAGAAAAGAAACAAAAGTTTTGTCTTTTATTATAGACCAGTCCGTGGTCCAGGCACATCTTAAAGTTTAAACCGAAATTACCTCTCACAACTAAGTTCTACATTCTTTACTGCTTCTATAAGTATAAAGCAATGGAAAATCAAGATAGGGCGAAAAAAGTAATATCTTATGATGAAGCATCAGCAAACGAGCCAAAGACTTGGCTTCAAATACAGTACATATATCATGTCGCTCTGTTAGAGAACTAGTTACTAGTTAGTCAATCTTAAGCGGTCCGCCTCAGTTGTTTAAATTTAATCTCTCATTGTTGAAGAACTGGCAAAACCCTCTGTGCTCAAGTTACGTGTAATACCCTGGGACATAAAATCTCGCAATTGTTTCAGCCTTCTGCTCTATTCATTGCTCTGATGGCTCTCTCATTCTACAGTTCACACACTGGATAGAAGTTAGGTTGTTAGATAACTTAATCAGATACTCAACCTTGGATCAAGAATGCATTCAGTATATTTTAATGTAGGTCTAGACAAAGAATCCAATGATGGACCAACTTGTGCAGAATACATTTTCTCCACAAGAAACCATTGCATCCTTGAAATATTGATGCTCATACAGACTTGTGTGGATTTATACATGGAATACTATTAATATAGAATAACGGGAAGGTAAATGGTATGTCAGCCTTTAGTGCACAAAGCATTGGGGTACATGAACCTTACAATTACTGTATAGGGTTTTGGTGAGATCATATCTGGAATAGTGTGCACAGTTCTCATCTTATATCGTGAAACATATACTTGCATTGGGAGGTGGTACTTCAAAGGTATAAGAGTTTAGTTCCTGGGTGGAGAAACTTGTCCGATGATGAAGTTGAGTAAAGTGGGCCGACACTGTCTGGGTTTCGATTAAGGGGTGAACTCATTGAAACATAAAAGTTGCTGAAAGGCTTGACAGGGTAGAACCAGGGATTGTTTCCTTAACTGGGAATAAGGGGTCAATCATTTAGTACTGAGATGATAAAATAATTCTTTGAATGGCTGTAAATCTTGGAATTCTCTAACGCAAAATGATTATGGACGCTGTGACACCAAGCAAATTTTAAGTTACATAAATAGCTTTGGGGCCTTAGTGTATCAAAGGGTATGCAGGTAAGATTAATTAGCAGAGCAGCCATGTCGGTCTACTTCTGTACCTACTTGTGTTATGTTCTTTCCAATCTATAACATATGACTAAGGACAGAAAGCACATGGGAACATCTTCAATTTGATTTTGTAAGTATATTACTGTTGTCTAGTCAAAATCAGGAAATTATCTCCAATAGCTTTGGGTGTACCTAAACCAAAGACTGCAGAGTTCAAGGTGCTATACATAACCACCTTAAGAGGAATTAGAGATAGGACAATAAAACGGATTTTTCAAGGATTGCTTACATCAGCAAATGATGAAAAATGTTTGAGCCAACTTAGTTAAAATCTTTGATTTAAAGCAACTACATCATTCTATTTCACTTGTTTGTTATTACTGATGCAGACAGCAATGACTGAATACTGGTCATCTCTATCAACAACATTTAAATACCAGCTATAAGACCATACAACTCCAGACTGATACCATTGCAAATCCTATACAAGCAACAAAATGCACCTCATCTACTTGGCTACCAAGATGGAAAGTAACTCTTTCCAGCTAGCACAGTTCTGCTCAGGGCAGTGATGTTATCGTTAGTCAATTGTAGTGTTACCAATACACCTTTTAATAATTTATTTTTTTATGTTGTACTTATCAAAGAGTGGTGCGTATTTTTTCCTTTATGTTAAGTATGATTAACCAATTGCAATTAAGTTGACCTAGTTTAGATGAGCAACATTTTGAGGAGAAACTGTTCAAAATCCAAATAAGCCTGTTGGGTTTTACAGGATGCTAAAGTCTTAAGAGTCCAGCACTGAGCATCAAGGTTCTAGACTATTTGTGTGTCAATCTACAATTATGGCTTTCAGTGTTATCAAATTTGTTGCTGTCAAATGTCCACCTCCACATTGTCTTATCTTACCTTCCCTGATAAGGGTGGGAAGGAAAATAGGAATTATTTCAATTAAACGGAATTATGAATGGATGCATTTTCCATTCCTAAATTGAGTTGTAATCTTATTTGAGACGATTAGAAAACATTGGAAATCAGTTCACGAGAAATCAGGGAACTCAAACTTACTACTACAGGATACCATGATGGATGGATTTCAATGCAGTTAGTGGCTTGGAGCTCTGAACTTTAACCCAAACACAGAATGATCAATGGAAAATGATGGAGAAACTTGGCAGGTCTGGCAACATCATTAAGGCAGAACTGAAAATAGCTGGGAAAGGTGGTATCTACGCAGATGGTGGAATGGGAGAAAGGATATGGGTGTAGTGGGGGTGGAAGGAGAGTGCATGGAAATGGTGCCCAGAGAACCTGCGTATGAAAGAGAGCATGAGAGAAGTGCTTGGTGGGGTGATTGGATTGGTTGTGAGCAACCCTTTCAAAACAGGACTTGTGATGTAGGGATAGGTAAGGGACCTGGAGAAGTTCACATTCTGAAACTGTTAAACTCCATGTTGAGTCATGAAAGCTATAAGGTTCCTAGGCAGAGGAGGAGATGTTGTTGAGCTAGAGGATGAGGTAATGGTGGAAACAGCAAGTCAAATTGAGTGACATTCATCATAATGATACAGAGAAATCTTCCATCTCACATGAAAATTAAAGAAAACAGTTGCATGATCTTTTAAACTTCCACCCACCTCCCTGCCCATTGTTTCTGTTGCATAAACATCAAAAAATCTTTTACAAGCAGTTGTAGAAGACCACGTACTTTTCCTTTCTGGAAAAAAGACTTGCCTATAGGAAAGTTTTACTACTTGAAAAATTAAGTGATACACATTTTCAAATGTGTGTGACTATGCTGCTTTTGAAGCAGTGTGTTATATTATTGAGATACAGAGACACCAGGAGTCTTTAAAGGAAAGAAAAACTGCATGACAGACCCTCAGGAGGTCCGAGAGTCAGTACGCTACAAACATTTATGAGCACTGCAGCTAGAAATATCCAGAGACAGCAAACAGAAAACAGCTCTGTTCCTATGAATGAAAAGACAGAACGCAAGAGAAAGAACTATAGCACAAGGCAAAACTTAGGTCTACCCAAATAACAACCAAGTCGAAGAAAGTCTATTGGTCCACAGATCACTGCTAAAAGTTAAAAAAAAAA
>NC_057715.1:118716717-118728208 GCF_004010195.1 Chiloscyllium plagiosum | reverse complement strand
CCTCCAGACCTGTCCATCACTCCCCCCTCTGACCTATCACCTTCTCCCTCACCTTCATCCACCTATCACATTCCCAGCTACCTATCCCACCACCCTCCCATTTATCTCTCAGCCCCCCCGACGCACAAGCCTTATTCCTGAAGAAGGGTTTATGCCCAAAATGTCGAGTTTCCTGTTCCTCGGATGCTGCTTGACCTGCTGTGCTTTTGCAGCACTACACTCTTGACTCCGATCCCCAGTACCTGCAGTCCTCACATTTTCCTAGCTGGAGTATTGTGTATAGTTCAGGATGCCACATGATAAGAAGGACTTGAATATATTGGAGAGAGTCCAGAAGATGTTTAAGAGAATGAATCGAAGAATGACATACATCAGTCATGAGGCAAGATTGGAGAAGTTGAGATTGTTTTCCTTGGAGGAGAAGGCTAAAAAGAAATTGGAAAGAAGTTTCCAAAATCACGAGAGATCCAGACTGACTGGATGGTGAGAAACTGTTCTCACTCATAAATGGATTGATAACCAGAGGGTACAGTCTTAAAGTGTTTTGCAAAAGAAATAAATGCAAGATAGAAAGTAGCTTTTTCACACAGTGTGCATTGAGGGTATGGAATGCACTGCCTGGAATTGTGGTGGAAGCAGGTTCAACTGAGGCATTCGAGAGGGCACTGGATGGTTATTTAAATAGAAACCATGTGCAGAGTTATGGGGAAACAGCAGTGGGATGGTACAAAATTAACATTTTCAGAGTTAGCGTAGACAGAATGGGCCAAATGACCTCCTTCTGCCCTGGAACAATTCTGTTAATCACAAGGATTACATCGTGAGGCTTCCCTTTTTTTGAGCAGCCACTTTCTTCCCATCCCGTTTTCTCGGCCTGCTGTAGCAGCAACAATCAAACCCCAGCTCTTGCTGCAGCACTGCCTGCAATAGTTAAACTGCAGCAGAGATCCTGCAATACTGACTGTGATGAATAAATAGCAGCAATTTTTCCTGCAACACAGACTGCAATAATTAAAGTGTCCATGCAATACTGATTAAATTAGATTAGATTCCCTACAGTGTGGACACAGGCCCTTCAGCCCAACAAGTCCACACCAACCCTCCGAAGAGCTACCCAACCAGACCGACCTCCCTCTAACTATGCACCTAACATTATGGGCAATTTAGCATGGCCAATTCACTTGCCCCGCACATCTTTGGATTGTGGGAGGAAACCGAAGCATCCGGAGGAAACCCACGCAGACATGGGGAGAATGTGCAAACTCTACACAGACAGTTGCCTGAGGCTGGAATCGAACCTGGGATCCTGGTTGTTAGAAACGAAAATCGCTTCTCAATAATCGCTCTAGACAAATTCAGGAAAACGAAGTTTTATTAACAAGTCAAGTCTGCAGAGTCGGGCACCCTTAAAGAAAAGGCGCGCTGAGGCTTACAAAGTCTCCCATTATATACAGTACAAGTCCCTCCTCTCCTTGGCTCTAACAAGCCATGAGGTTCACATTCTTAAAAACATCATTATTTTTATCACAAAGTCTGCAACAAAAGGCTCCAGAGTCTCCAAAGTTTGTTGTTTTTCTCGCCCTGTAGTCTTATCAGTCAAAGGCTTTAATTTGAAACAGATGTCTCAAGTCGTTCCCCCATCCTGGAGTCTTATCAGTCAAGGACTCATCCTTCCCTCCTGTGTCAATGGTTTATCAATCAAGGGCTTGTTTGTTTTACTCTGCTCACAAATTGTCAGCATTCTGCACAATTTAAACTATTCTACTTTTGAGTATATAAAATGTTCTAGAAAAGAAACAAAAGTTTTGTCTTTTATTATAGACCTGTCCGTGGTCCAGGCACATCTTAAAGTTTAAACCGAAATTACCTCTCACAGTCCAGTTTCCAATCTCAAACTTCAGGACCTTGATTTTGTTTGGATAATCCAAAATTCAGATAATTGATGTCTGTTCTGTAAAGGGTGACTTGGTGACAGAATGCCAGACTCTGTGCAGTTATTTCACCCACATTGTTATGTTTGAAGAAGGGCTGAAGTGTTTAAAACAACACAAGGTGTTTTTAAGGAGGTGCTCACTCTTTTAGGCAGCAGGATTAGATAGAACAGTTTCTCTCCAAAATGGCCCATGACATCATCATATGATCAGACTCTTAAAGCGACAGTCCACCATACTTTCACAAAAGCACAATGTCCCTCCCCCTTTACATTCCGAGGCTCCTGCAATGAAAACATTGACAACATTTGTAATCATGTATACATTTCACAGAAATGAAAGTGATCATTTACCATTGCACAGCCTTTGGGCGTGGCTTCTGCTTCGCAATATTTCTTGGTGTGCAGTAATGTGATATTTTTCAGTGCTGGAGTTCAGCACTGAATGGCGTTACCTCCTTTTCAACTTAACATTCCTACATTAACTGATCACGACCCAGGGCTGTCTGCCACCTTACTCCACTTCCACAGACCATACCTTACTCATTCTGAATGAAGTCAAAAACAAGTTGCACCACCATGCTGGTACATGGGGCAGTCACCAAATGATGTTGCCTGCAAGCGTGGTGAGCTTTAAAATGCTTGCTCAAATGCAAGTATTACAAAAAAGGCCAAGCTATGTTTATCTTAGACGATATACATACCTGTGCATAAATTAAAAATATCTCCTCAGCACTTCTAACAGGGTTTGAATACTTTCAGTTATGTGGCAAGTAATTAAGTTGAGGCAAATGAGCAATTTAATCACCATCATTGTCATGGTCACAATATGCCTCCTTCCAGGCAGGGGGTTTGTTTGCATATCCACATTACCTTCAGCTTGTTCAGTGATTGTCCCAATCATATTACTCCTCCAGTGTATAAGCTTTGCTAATGAATGGCTTCTCTTCTGCATGGTCTGCATTCAACTCATCAAGCCTCTTGGCTGAATCACTGCTAGAAAACCCACAGAGATATGGGGAGAACGTGCAAACCACACACAGACATTTGCCCGAGGCAAGAATTGAACCCAGGTCCTTGGTGCTGGGAGGCAGCAGTGTTAGCCACTGAGCCACTGTGGCACTCCTCATAGCATCTGCCTTTTGGAGAATTCTGAGAGATTAACAGGAATATCAGTTGATTCTTCTTGTGTTCTTCACAGTAAGTCTGAACAAACTAAAGCATAACTTTACTTAGCACGGTGGCTCAGTGGTTAGCACTGCTGCCTCACAGGGCCAGGGACCCAGGTTTGATACCAACCTTGGGCGACTATCTGTGTGGAGTTTGCACGTTCTCCCTGTGTCTGCATGGGTTTCCTCCCACAGTCCAAAGATGTGCAGATCAAGTTAATTTTGCTGTGTTAAATTGTCCATGGTGTTAGGTGCATCAGTAAGAGGGAAATGTGTCTGGGTGGGTTACTCTGAGGAGGGTCGGTGCGGACTTATATGACCAAAGGGCCTGTTGCCCACTGTAGGGAATCTAAATGAATAACAGGACAGCTGGCTTCTTAGTCTCACATTTTGTCACTTTGCCTATGACTCAGGTAGTAATCTAGAGATTCTTACTTCTGAATTTCTGCTTCTAATTTAGCTCCTAACTGTTTAAAGCCTTTCAGCAGAATCTCCTTTCTTAGTCTATCAAAGTTGTTGGCACCAATGTGGCAACTGGATTCCGCCCCTCCATCCCCAGGCGGGTAATACAGCCTGTAGTACTCCTGCTCACAGCTGCAGAGAACAGTACCTTTCCCCTAATTAGACTCACTGATTAATTATTGTCACATGTACCAGGATACAGTGGAAAGTGCTGTTGTGCAAATGGTACTATACAAAATGCATCATTACAGCTGCAGAGAAAGTGGAGAGAGAGAGAGAGAGAGAGAGAGAGAGAGACATCAGAATTAGCATTTGAGAGGTCTATTCAAAAGTGTTATACTGTTCTTTAACCATAAGTTACATTCCTATTTCCTCCCCTCATTTGAATGACACCCTGCACCAAGATGCAATGGCTCCATTTACTCATCTTCCCTGCAGTCCCCTTGGTCTTCCACACAAAAATCTTGGTCATTCTTGGACAGTTGCAGGGACAGAGGCTCCTTAACATCTGCCCTTGGGCCCTCGTACCTGCCATACCTACAGTCACCCTCTCCTGTCCTTGATCACAGACCAAATCTAAATGAGCTAGTCTGAGAGATGTGAGCATCTTGTGACCAGGTAACATTTCCCCACCCTGATGTGATAAAACTCAAATTCTAACTCCTCAGCTTGGACCTGAAGTTGCTCAAATGGCAAGCCCTTGCTACAGAATCACCTTGGTATCCAATATCATGAAGGTGTAAGGAGTACTGTACCTTTAAGAGAGTTGAAAAGCTAGCAAGGACTTAAGAGAGGCACAGAGAGTCCAGAACAAGGTAACAATGTAAAGCTTGATCAGAACAGCTAGCACTGGCTGGGTTGCTATGAGACGAAAACAAATTCAAATTCGGCCAGTTTAAATTATGCCTCAAGATATCAAACTCCAATCTAGTTTGAATTTTGACAATACTAAAACCAAAGAAACGATGACTTGGAAATAGCTGTTGGTTAATATTCTCTGTTAGATTTTAAAAAATAAAGGTGTTAATTTTTACTTCAAATAGTGCCTTTTGGGATAGGTCTTTGCCTCTTGAACTTTCACAGATTACAGCACGGGGTGAATGTTTTCCGTGTTGCTGGTTTAAATTAACGGTGGGGTTTACCCCTTGTCATAACATCAGCATTTCCCACATGCTATAGCAGCAAGAGAAGCACCTTCACACTGGGCACTGGGTCCCAATATCTAGAGATTTGCTCCATAAGCACAGGCCACACATTTACCCATATCCATGGACACTGGCATCTGATATATGCCAGGCTCTGGTAACCCTGGTGGCACCTTTCCAATTCACAGGACACTGTCCCTCACGTTGACCTGGCATCTATCACTATAATGCTGCAGCAAGGTCACTGTGTGTTCAGGGGCATACCCCCAGCTGATGGACTGCATCAGGCTGCATCTCTTGCCTGTTCCCTTACTGTCGGTCACTCTAAGCTGACCCGGATGCTCACATCGCTGTGCTGTTCAATGTAGGCACAAAGCCGGAGGCTTGACATGGTTGTGAGCAGTCTTCAGTCAAGTCAAGGGGGATGACCTTCTCTCATGGACCCTAGCACTGTAAAGCAGGGGGAGCCTCCAGGGGATTGGACATGGTCATCAGCCACTCGGGTAGTCATGGTCAGGATCCTCTCTTCATAATCAATGAGCAGCTGAATGATGGGCAGCACACCACCCACTTCAGTTTCTGCCATAGAGTGAGTCGTTTTCCTCCTGGAATGAGAAAGAGGCAGATAATGCAGGAGATGAAAATGGGTGTGGTGCAGGTGGGAGGGTGTCCTGAGCAGTGCAGATGGCATGCAGGCATAGTAATGTCAAGGGTTGGTGTGGGAATTAGTGAATGAGAGAAGAATTTCCAGTTGAGAGCAAGATGGCAGAGTTTGAATCTTGGTGAGAGATCCGTACAGTAACAGAGGTAGCAGAATGAAGTATGAAAGAGAAGTGACCTTATATAGAAATTAGAACAATACAGCGCCTCGATGTTGCACTGATCTGTGAACTAATCTAAGCCCATCCCCCTACACTATCCCACCATGTGCTTATCCAAGGATTGTTTAAATCTCTCTATTGTGGCCGAGTTAACTACATTGGTAGATAGGGCATTCCACACCCTTACCACTCTGAGCAAAGAACCTGTCTCTGACATCTGTCTTAAACCTATCACCCCTCAACTTGTAGCTATACTCCCTTGTACAAGCTAATGTCATCATCCTAGGAAAAAGACTTTCACTGTCCACCATATCTAATCCTCTGATCATCTTGTATGTCTCTGTTAAATCCCCTCTTAGCCATCTTCTCTCCAATGAGAACAGATCAAAGTCTCTCAGCCTTTCCTCATAAGACCTTCCCTCCAGACCAGGCAACATCCTGGTAAATCTCCTCTGCACCTTTTCCAATGCTTCCACATCCTTCCTGTAATGGGGTGACCAGAACTGTGCACAATATTCAAAGTGCAACTGTACAGTTTTATACAGTTGCAGCATGACATTACGGCTCTGGAACTCAATCCCTCTACCAATAAAACCGAACACACTGTATACAGCACTATCAACCTGGGTGGCAACTTTCAGGGATCTATGTACATGGACACCAAGATCCCTCTGCACATCCACACTACCAAGAATCTTTCCATTGACCCAGTATTCTTCCTCTGTTATTCTTACCAAAGTGCATCACCTCACATGTATCTGCATTGAACCCCATTTGCCACCTCTCAGCCCAATTCTGCAGTTTCTTATCCAAGTCCCCTGCAACCTGTAACATTCTTCCACACTGTCCAATACTCCACCGACTTTAGTGTCATCTGCAACTGCAACTACTAGTCATCTACTAACCTATCCACTTCTGCCTGCGTCCAAGTCATTTATAAAAATGACAAACAGCACTGGTCCCAAAACAGATCCTTGTGGCACACCACTAGTTCCATCAACCACCACTTGCTGCCTTCTTACAGAAAGCCAGTTTCTAATCCAAACTGCTAAATCACGCTCTATCTCATGCCTCTGCATTTTCTCCAACAGCCTACCATTTGGAACCTTATCAAAGGCTTTACTCAAGTCCATGTACACCATGTCAACTGCCCTACCCTCATCTACATGCTTGGTCACCTTCTCAAAAACCTCAATCAGGTTTGAGAGACATGACCTGCCCTTGACAAAACCATGTTGACTGTCTCCAATTAAGATTTATAATTATCTAGCAAGCAACAATTTATCTCTTATAATCCTTTTCAAAACTTTTCTTAAAACAGACGCAAGGCTCACTGGTCTATAATTACCTGGCTCATCTCTACTGCCCTTCTTGAACAAAGGCACCACATTTGCAGTCCTCCAGTCCTCTGGTACTAAACCTGTAGACAATGATGACTCAAAGATCAAGGCCAAAGGCTCTGCCATCTCCTCCTTAGATTCCCAGAGAATTCTTGGATAAATCCCATCCAGTCCAGGAAACCTGTCTACTTTCACTCCTTCTAGAATTGATAACACCTCTTCCTTACTAAACTCAATCCTTTCTAGTCTAACATCCTGTACCTCATTCTTCTCCTCTATAATATTCTCCTTTTCCTGAGTGAAAACAGATGAGAAATATTCGTTTAGCACCTCTCCGATCTCCACAGGGTCCACACACAACTTCCCACTTCTGTTTTTGACAAGCCCTATTCCTACCCTAGTCATCCTTTTATTCCTCACATACCTACTGAAAGCTTTACGGTTCTCCTTTATTCTACCGGCTAAAGACTGTTCATGTCCCCTCTTTGCTCTTCTTAACTCTCTCTTTAAATTCTTCCTAGCTAACCTGTAACTCTCCATTGCGTCATCTGAACCATCACATAAACCTCCTTCTTCCCCTTAACAAGAGATACAATTTCTTTAGTAAACCATGGTTCCCTTGTCTTATCACTTCCTCCCTGCCTGACAGGGACATACCTGGCAAAGGTACGCAATAGTTCTTCCTTAATCCAGCTCCACATTTCGATTGTCCCCATCCCCTGCATTTTGGTACCCATTCTATTGTCTCCTAAGTCTTGCCTAATCGCATTACAATTGCCCTTCCCCCATCAATAACTCTTGCCCTGTGGCATGTGTCTATCCTTTCCATCGCTAAACTAAATGTAACTGAATTATGGTCACTTTCTCCAAAGTGCTCACCTACAACTAAATAAAACACCTGACATGGTCCATTACCAAGCACCAGATCCAGTGTGGCCTCCCCTCTTGTCAGCCCTTTGACATACTGTGTCAGGAAACCCTCCTGTACACATTGGACAAAACTGATCCACTAGAGTTATAGCATTTCCAGTCAATGTTGGGGAAGTTAAAGTCCCCATAATGACCACCCTGTTCCTTTCACTCCTACAAAATAAAATCCTTTTGCCAATCCTCTCCTTCACATCCCTGGAACTTTGTGGAGGTCTATAAAAAAAACTCCCAACAGTGTGACCTCTCCTCTTCTGTTCCTAACCTCAGCCCATACCACCTTAGTAGAGGAGTCCTCGTCAAAAGTTCTTTCAGCCACCGTTATACAGTCCTTGACTTACAAGACCACACCTCCCGCTCTTTTACTGCCTTCCCTGTTCTTAATGAAAGATCTAAACCCTGGAACCTGCAACTTCTGTTCCTGACCCTGCTCTATCCATGTCTCTGAAATGGCCACAACATCGAAGTCCCAAGTACCTAACCAAGCTCACCTACCTTATTCCAGATACTCCTGGCATTGAAGTAGACACACTTCAAACCAGCTTGCTGTCTGCCAGCACACTCCAGTGACCGTGAAATCCTGTCCATGCCCTTCCTTCTCTCATCCTCCTGTGCACTGGAACTGCACCTCAGGTTTCCATCCCCCTGTTGAGCTAGTTTAAACCCACCCAAATAGCACTAACAAATTTCCCACCCAGGAGATTCGTACCTTCTTACATTGTTGTGTTCCTCCAGGCAGCTGAGACTCCAGGTGGCAACCATGGAGCAGCCCGGCCTGGTCTGCAGCTGTGACCACTTCTGCTAGTTCTCAGAGCGGAGGGACTGCTGGCTCTGCATCACCCCATCCAGCAGGAGCTCCAGGCTCCTGTCCACAAAACTGGGCACCGATTTCCCCTTGTGTGCAGTGCCCAAAGCGTGTATCAGGAACTGGGTTCACTGTGTGTGCCTGCTGCAGAAGTGCTGATTAAAGAGGACACCATCGGGATGTCAGTCAATTCCGGGATTTCCTGGCAGTGTCTAGTTGTTTTGGTAATAGCACATGATAAGACGTGGCTAAAATCGGGATAGCTCAACTCGGGACGGGGAGCGGTGGGAACTTGCGGAGGGGGTGGGGGGGGGGGGGGGGGTAGGTGGTTAATGAGGCAGGTTTGATAAGATACAGTGCAAGAGCTTACTCACCTTCTCTGCAAAAACTGTCCAAGAATGATTTGACAACTGACATTTAGCCAAAAAAAAACAATTCAGCCCATGACACTTTATGCAAAGTATAAATGGAGTAACGTAGGTCCTGCAAACTACACTGTATGTATTGTAATATGTACATATGAACATTGTTAAAGCTGAACAAAGTTTAATTGCTATTACCAATATGAGACAATTTCGAATCATTTATTAAGTTTCATGAGAAATAGAAACCTAAAATTCCAATGAAGAACAAAAATCTCAATACAACACCCGAACTGCAGCCCTGTGAGATCTTGCACAGATTTAACGTGAACTCCCTATATTTCTAACCTAGAGCTCCTGGCACATTTAAGGATTCTAATTCCCTTTTCACAACTTTATGTAGTAGACCTGCCCAGCTCAGTTCACTATGCCTCTATAAAACAAAGTTCCTGCCTCCACAAACAAAAACAGAAATTGCTGGAGAATCTCAGCAGGTCCGGCAGCATCTGTGGAGAGATATCAGAGTTAACGTTTCAGGTCCAGTGACCCTTCCTCAGAACTGCCCTCCTGATCTCTGCTCCACTTGTAAAAATATTACTCTTTTTCACTTCAAAATGTGTTATTTCAATGTTTAACTGCTCCACTCCCCATCTGTCTTCTATCTGTGGCCCATCTGATTTTTATCTGCCCCTAACAGAGACAATAATGAAAAAGAGAACAAAAAAAAATGTACAGGGAAAGAGAAATAGACAATGAAAGACAGAAACAGACTTAGATAATGAGAGAAACAAATGTGCAGACTAAGAAAGATAAATTCATATGTCTATAACAAGATGGGACTGAAAACTGTGAATGTGAATGGTTGTACAGAAAGCTGAAAGCTGGTACTAAATGAAAGAGCTGAATTAAAGATCAAGAAAGGAATGAGTTGAATTAACTTTGGAGTTCACCTACTTTAAGCAGCTATGTTCCACAGTCTCATTAAACGCACGAATCTAACTGGCAAAGGCAAGTAATACTGACTGAACAGCAGTGTGAGACTGGCGACAGTAGACTTGCCCAAGCTTGCCTGACCCTCCCTGTTACCAGTAGCAACATGAAGCTTTGCATCGACACAGTGGCCATATTTTGCTACATATGTTGGAGAACAGTTTTCAATCTGGGACTTCTTTCTTTTCTATCTTGGGGTGTGAACATTGAGTTCATTCCTAATTGCTTTCTTGACCCTCTGTGATACATCTAGTTTAGGGGTAATCCTGCAATGCCATCAGGGATGGATTGAAGGATTGTGACCCAGTGACACTGAAGGAACAAATATTGATTGGAAGCTCTTTAGATCAAGTAGATTGGATGGGGCGGTGTTTGTGCAGTGTGTCCAGGAAGCTTTTCTAACGCAGTATGTAGATTGTCCAACCAGAGGGGAGGCCATATTGGATTTGGTACGCGGTAATGAACCGGGACAAGTGGTGGGCTTGTTAGTGGGTGAACATTTTGGTGATGGTGACCACAATTCTGTGACTTTCACCTTGGTTATGGAGAGAGATAGGTGCGCACAACAAGGTAGATTTTATAATTGGGGGAAGGGAAATTACGATGCTGTAAGGCAGGATTTGAGGAGCATACGTTGGGAGCATACGTTGTCAGGGAAGGATGTGGTGGAAATGTGAAACTTTTTCAAAGAGCAGATACGACGTGTCCATGATATGTATGTACCTACCAGGCAGGAAAGAAATGGTCGTGTGAGGGAGCCTTGGTTGACGAGAGAGGTTGAAGGTCTGGTAAAGAGGAAGAAGGAGGCTTACATAAGGATGAGGAAACAGGATTCAGACAGAGCAGTGGAGGGATACAGGATAGCCAGAAGGGACCTGAAGAAAGGGAGTAGGAGAGCTAAGAGAGGGCATGAAAAATCGTTGGCGGATAGGATCAAGGATAACCCCAAGGCATTTTATGCGTATGTGAGAAACCAGAGAATGACGAGAACGAGGGTAGGTCCGAACAAGGACAGTAGTGGGAGACTGTGTATTGAGTCGGAAGAGATAGGAGAGGTCTTGAACAAGTACTTCTCTTCAGTATTTACGAACGAGAGGGACCGTATTGTAGAAGAGGAGAGTGTGAAATGGACTGGTAAGCTAGAAGAGATACCTGTTAGGAAGGAAGATGTGTTGGACATTTTGAACAACTTGAGGAGAGACAAGTCCCCCGGGCCTGACGGGATATATCCTAGGATTATGTGGGAAGCAAGAAAAGAAATTGCAGTACCGTTGGCAATGATCTTCTCGTCTTCACTGGCAACGGGAGTGGTACCAGGGGACTGGAGAGTAGCGAATGTTGTGCCCCTGTTCAAAAAAGGGAATAGGGATAACCCCGGGAATTACAGGCCTGTTAGTCTTACTTCTGTGGTAGGCAAAATAATGAAAAGGGTACTGAGGGATAGGATTTATGAGTATCTGGAAAGACACTGCTTGATTAGGGACAGCCAGCACGGATTTGTGAAGGGTAAGTCTTGCCTTACAAGTCTTATTGAATCCTT
>NC_057715.1:118693599-118715291 GCF_004010195.1 Chiloscyllium plagiosum | reverse complement strand
GCATGGAGTGCGCTGCCCGTGGGAGTGGTAGAGTCGGAATCATTGGCGACCTTTAAGCGGCATTTGGATAGGTACATGGATGGGTACTTAATCTAGGTTAGAAGTTCGGCACAACATCGTGGGCCGAAGGGCCTGTTCTGTGCTGTATTGTTCTATGTTCTATGTTCTATGTTCTATATTTCCAAGTCAGGATGGTGAGTGGCTTGGAGGGGAATTTTCAGATGGTGGTGTTCCCATGTATCTGCTGCCCTTATCCTTTTAGACAGAAGGGGTTATGGTTTTGGAGGATGCTGTTGAAGAAGACTGAGTTTCTATTGTGCATTTTGTAAACATACACACTGCTGCTACTCAGCATCAGTGGTGGAGAGAGTGCATATTTAAATGGTGGATGTAATGTACATCAAACTGGGGGCTTTGAAATGGATAGTGATGAAGATCATCAATGCTATTGGAGCCATACTGATCCAGAGCCATTAGGGCACAGAACGGGGTCATATGGCTCACTGAGTCATGCCAGTTTATTGTGGAGAAATCATCTGAATTGCAATCATCTTGCTGTATTTCCTTGGCCCTGCAACTTTATTTCCCTCAAGTATCCATCCAATTTATTTTCAATATGATTGATGGCTTCCACCATCCTCATAGATACTGAATTCAAACTTATTACCACCCATTGTGTAAACTTCTTTTTCATACCCCCCAAGAATCTCTTGGCCAAAACCTTAAGTCTACTATTGACATTTTTTCAAACATTTGTTCGCAGGATGAGAGAGTTGCAGGCTCGGCCAGCATTTATTGTTGAGCTCTAATTGCCCAGGGGTCAGTTAAAAGTCAACCACATTGTTGTTGGTCTGGAGTCACGTGTAGGCCTTTTATAATTACTTACAGAATCGTAGAACTTTTACAATACAGAAAGAGGCCATGCAGCCCGTTATGTCTGTGCTGGCTCTCTATATATGAGTAATTCACCTTGAGTGTCTCCCCAACTTCTCCCTGTAACACACTCTCTCTTTTCATATTATAATAAAATACCCTCCAATTTATTATTGAATCTGCCAGCACCACACTGTCAGGCAACGCATTCCTAATGACTCACTGTTTGAAAAACCTTCCTCCTCATATCTCCATTGTTTATTTTTACAATTACCTTACATCTGTGCCCTCTCATTCTCAACCCTTTCTACCACTGGGGGTAAACACCTCATGATTTTGAATACCTTAATAAAATATCCTGTCAACCTCCTCTTCTCCAAGGTAAATGGTCCCTTTTTTTTCCAGTGAAAGCAAAATATGCTGGAAATCTGAAACAAACACAGAGTACAGGAGAAACTCAGCAGGTCTGGCATCATCTGATGAGAGAAGTAGATTAATGTTTTAAGTTCAATGACTCTTCTCTGGAACCCACTCATATGTCTCCAATCTATCTTCAAATCTGAAGTTCCTCATCCCTGGAACCATCATTATGAAGCTTTCATGTATTCTAACTGTTGACTTATATATCGTTCTCAGAATGTGGTGCCTAGAACTAGAAACAATTCTGTCACTGACCTAATGTTTTATCAAAATTTAAAATATGCTCTTTGCTTTTGAAGTCTGTGCCCCTATTAATAAAACCTAAAACAGACTCCAGACCTACAGCAATGTGGGTGATGCTTAACTGCTCTGCTGGGCAATTAGGAATGGGCAATAAATGCTGCCTAACCAGCAACACCTTTATCCCATGGATAAGTACAGAAAGAAAAGCCATATAAATACAGTAGCTACAAATACGTAACTCACTTCCTGACTCCCATAAACATGTCCACCATCTACAAGAGCTGAAAATGTGTTGCTGGAAAAGCGCAGCAGGTCAGGCAGCATTCCAGGAACAGGAGAATCGACGTTTCGGGCATAAGCCCTTCTTCAGGAATTAGGAAAGTGTGTCCAGCAGGCTAAGATAAAAAGGTAGGGAGGAGGGACTTGGGGGAGGGGCGTTGGGAATGCGATAGGTGGAGGGAGGTCAAGGTGAGGGTGATAGGCCGGAGTCGGGTGGGGGCGGAGAGGTCAGGAAGAAGATTGCAGGTTAGGACGGCGGTGCTGAGTTCGAGGGATTTGACTGAGACAAGGTGGAGGGAGGGGTATTGAGGAAACTGGAGAAATCCGAGTTCATCCCTTGTGGTTGGAGGGTTCCCAGGCAGAAGATGAGGCGCTCTTCCTCCAACCGTCGTGTTACCATGGTCTGGCGACGGAGGAGTCCAAGGACCTGCATGTCCTTGGTGAAGTGGGAGGGGGAGTTAAAGTGTTGGGCTATGGGGTGGTTGGGTTGGTTGGTCCGGGTGTCCCAGAAGTGTTCTCTGAAACGTTCCGCAAGTAGACGGCCTGTCTCCCCAATATAGAGGATGCCACATTGGGTGCAGCGGATGCATTAGATGATGTGTGTGGAGGTGCAGGTGAATTTGTGGCGGATATGGAAGTGTCCCTTGGGGCCTTGGAGGGAAGTAAAGGGGGAGGTGTGGGCGCAAGTTTTGCATTTCTTGCGGTTGCAGGGGAAGGTGCCGGGAGTGGAGGTTGGGTTGGTGGGGGGTGTGGACCTGACGAGGGAGTCACGGAGGGAGTGGTCTTTTTGGACCGCTGATAAGGGAGGGGAGGGAAATATATCCCTGGTGGTGGGGTCCTTTTGGAGGTGGCGGAAATGACAGCAGATGATACGTTGTAGATGGAGGTTGGTGGGGTGGTAGGTGAGGACCAGTGGGGTTCTGTCCTGGTGGCGGTTGGAGGGGCGGGGCTCAAGGGCGGAGGAGCAGGAAGTGGAAGAGATGCAGTGGAGGACCATCTACAAGACACAAGTCACGAGTGTATTAGAGAATACTCTCCACTTTCCTGGATGGGTGAAGCTCCAACAACACTCAAGAAACTTGACACTATTCAGGACAAAGCAGCCCACTTGGTTGGTACCATATCCACAAACATCCAATCCCTCCACCACCACACTCAGTAGCAACACTGTACACTGTCTAAATGATGAACTGCAGAAATTCACCAAAGATCCTTAGACCATACCTTCTGAACCATGTTCCCTGTAAATTTGGAATTCCTCCCAAATGGCATTGTGAATCTATCGAGAACATGTGGACTGCAGCGGTTCAAAAAGGCGACTCACCCCCACCTTGTCAAGAGCAACTAAGGACGGGCAATAAATGCTGGGCCCAGCCACTGATGCACACATCTCACAAGTGAATAAATAAATGTATGTTCTGACGATTTAGTTTTGGTTGGTCTAAAGTTTGGGTTAGAGATAGCTGTAGTATTAATTTTCTTCCAGCAATTCCTGTTTTTGTTTCGTGTTAATGTTCTTGGCTCGTTCGTTTCCTGGGTAACAGAACTGGGAATTATTGTTCTTGAAAGCCTGGTTCTAATGACTGACTTGTTGAGCTGAGAGTTGGTGAGCGGATCGAGTTCTCAACAAGCTCAACATTGGGCAGTGGCTGCGGCCAGGCAATAGCCACGTAACAAAGAGGCAGTGTGAGCTCAGAGGCAGCAGTTAGAGAAGGAGCTGGTGGGTGTGAGAGAGTCTGTGCTGAGCAGCCCCCAGGCATCTCAGACCCCAGACTCCAAACACCAGACCCCGGCCGTGCTGCTGCTGCTGCCCATGGGATGAGACTGATCCCTTACCACTCGCCCGGCTCAGAGACTGCACCATTGCATCCTTTCAGGTGAAGTTAACGACAATGTCCAGATTCAGGATGAAACTGGAAGAAATCAATAGTCGGCAGGCGGATGATTACTGGGTCCTGGTCCGACAGGAGGTGAGCGATAAACTGCAGCGACTCAGCGAAGATCGGGCTCGGGGAGAAAACAGCAAGGTCCCGGAGAGAGGAGGGAAAAAAGACGAGACGGGGGAATATCAGAGGGTGAGGGTCAGTGAGGGAGTGAGGGTCAGTAAGGGAGTGAAGGTTAGTGAGAGTGAGGGATCATTGAATGAATAAGGGAGTGATGGTCAGTGACTGAGTGAGGGTCAGTGAGACAGTGAGTGAAGATCTGAGAGTGAGTAAGGGTCAGTGAGTGAGGGATCATTGAATGATTGAGGGTCAATGCAGGAGCATCGGAGGCTGAGGGGTGACCTTACAGAAGTTTATAAAATCATGAGGGGCATGGATAGGGAAAATAGACAAGGGGTCGTGGAGTCTAAAACTAGACCACATAGGTTTAGGGTGAGAGGGGAAAGATATAAAAGAGACCTAAGGGGCAACCTTTTCACACAGAGGGTGGTATGTGTATGGAATGAGCTGCCAGAGGAAGTGGTGGAGGTTGGTACAATTACAACATTTAAGAGGCATTTGGATGGGTATATGAATGGGAAGGGTTTGGAGGGATATTGACCAAATACTGGCAAATAGGACTAAATTTATTTAGAATATCTGGTTAGCATGGACAAGTTGTGGGCGGCACGGTGGCACAGTGGCACAGTGGTTAGCACTGCTGCCTCACAGCGCTGGAGACCCAGGTTCAATTCCCGCCTCAGGCGACTGACTGTGTGGAGTTTGCACGTTCTCCCTGTGTCTGCGTGGGTTTCCTCCGGGTGCTCCGGTTTCCTCCCACAGTCCAAAGATGTGCAGGTCAGGTGAATTGGCTATGCTAAATTGCCCGTAGTGTTAGGTAAGGGGTAAATGTAGGGGTAGGGGTGGGTTGCACTTCGGCGGGTTGGTGTGGACTTGTTGGGCTGAAGGGCCTGTTTCCACAGAAATGTAATCTAATCTAATCTAAAAAAGTTGGACCGAAGGTTTGGTTCCATGCTGTACATCTCTATGACTCTATGAGTGAGGGGTAGTGAGCCATAGGTGAAGTGCTAGAGGACTGGAGAGTGGCTAATGTTGTGCCACAGTTTAAGAAAGACTAAGGATGAGCCACAAAGATCAATTCTGGGTTCACTGAAGTTTGACATTTATATCAACAATTTGGTTGAGAGTATAAGGGATATGGATAGTAAGTTTGTAGATGACACCAAAATTCACCCTGAACTGTGAAGAAAGTTATTTAAGATTGCAGAGTACTCACTCAGTCACTAATCTTCACTCATTCAATGATCCCTCACTCACTGACCCTCATTCATTGATCTTTACTCAAATTCATACCTGCACCAAGTACATTTTGATTAGAGAAGCCAATGGGCTGAGAAGTAGCAGGTGGAGTTTAATTTAGATAAATGCAAGGTGTTGGTAAAGCAAGTCCAGGCAGGACTTCCACAATTAATGGTAGGGCCCTGGGGATTATTTTTGAACAGAGGGACGTAGGGGTGCATGTTCATAGCCACTTTCAAGAAACTTCGGAGGTAGACAGAGTGGTGAAGAACACGTTTGGCACTTCACTGGTTGGAGCATTGAATGTAGGAGTTGGAACATGCTGGTATAGGCATTGGCGAGGCCAATTTTAGAAAACTGCTCTCAATTCTAGTCATCTTACTATATGAAGGATGTTGTTAAACTAGAAAAGGTACAGAAAGAAATTACCAGGATATTGCGGAGACTGGAGTGTTTGAGTTAGAAAGAGAGACTGGATAGGCTGAGGCTTCCTTTTCATCGGAGGCTGAGAGGTGACCTTATAGAGGTTTATAAAATCATGAGGTGCATCGATAGTGTGAATAGCCAAGGTCTTTTTCCAAGGGTAGGGGAGTCCAATATGACAAGGTTTAGGATTAAGGGGAGAGGGGAAAGATTTGAAAGGGACCTGAAGAACAACTGTCACACAAAGGGTGGTGCGTGTATGGAACCAGCTGCTAGAGGAAACGGTAGAGGTGGGTACAATTACAATTATAATATTTAAAATCATTTAGACAGGTGTATGAATAGGAAACGTTTAGAGGGATCTGGGCCAAATGGCAAATTGGACTAGTTCAGTTTAGGATACCTGCCAGGCATGGTTGAGTTGGACTGAAGAGTCTGTTTCCATGCAGAATGACTCTATGAGTGACAATCAGTGAGTGAGGGCCAGTCTGTGAGAAGGTCAAGAGGGAGGGACAGTGAGTAAAGGTCAGTGAATGAGAATCAGTGACTAAGGGGGGGGCAGTCTGTGTGAGGGTCAATAAGTGAGGTTCAGTTAGTGAGAGCCAGTGTCTGAGAGTCAGTATTTGAGCGAGGGTAGGTGTGCGCGAGGATGAATGAGTGAGCAGTAGTGAGTAAACTTCAGTGTGAAGGTTAGTGGATGAAGATCAGTGGGTGAGGGTCAGTGGGTGAGGGTCAGTGGGTGAGGGTCAGTGGGTGAGGGTCAGTGGGTGAGGGTCAGCATTTTTGAAGTATTACACCCGTAGAATAGTAACATTGTGGTCATATTACTAGATTAGTAATCCTAAAGCCTGATTAATGTCCTGAGGACAAGAGTTCATAAACCACCAAGACAGCCGGTGGAATTGATACTCAATTAATAAATGTTAAGGAAGTCATTAGCCTCAGTAATAGATTTGTTTGACAAAATGGGAGAATTATGATTAGTTTAGTCTCACAAACGATTCGAGCAACAGCGTGACATCGTCAGACAAGGGAGTCCTCTACATTGACTGCAGTCTGTATGAAATCTCATGACATCAGGTTAAATATGGGCAGGAAACCTTGTGTTGATGACCGCCCCAATCTCCTGCCATGCTTCAGCTGATGAATTTGTCCATGTTGAACTGCACATGAAACAAGCACTGAAGATGCAAAGATACAAAATGTACTGTGGGAGGAGAATTCAATTTCAAACTCAGTAGCTGGTCAGTATAAGCTAATCAAAATCTGAAGAACCAATCTGTCAGATTTGCCAGTGACATAGAAAAAAAAAAATCTATATAATCAGGTCTTTAACAATCTACTTGTCTTATTTGCATCTACCCATGAGAGTATAGCTGGAGCTGAAATCCCATATTCACACCAAAGACATGTTCCATAGTATTTTGTGGCACTACCACCATGTTAAATGGAATAGGGTTAAAGTAAATATAGACACTGACATCAACAAGGCACTTTGGGTCTTCAACAGCAATTGTATTTGTAACAACACAATGCTGTTAGAATGGGAGTTGCAGACTATCCCACATTGGTTAAAAAGGGAGCTAACCACTGCCATTTTAAAGGAAATTAGGGATGGGCAATAAAATTGATGACCAAAGTGGATGGTGTCAAGTTTCTAGAGTGTTGTTGGAGCTGCACCCATCCAGGTAAATGGGAAATATTCCATCGCACTCCTGATTTGTGTCTTGGAGATGGTAAGGAGGCTTTGGGGAGTCAAGAGCTGAGTTACCCGCTGCAGGATTCCAAGCCTCTGATCTGCTTTTATAATCACAATATTTATATGGCTAACCCAGACAGTATGGTAGAGTAGAAAAAGAGGGTGGCTCTGGAAAAGCGCAGCAGGTCAGGCCTGGCCTGCTGTCCTTTTCAACTCTGATCGCCAGCATCTGCAGTCCTCACTTTCTCCAGAGTAGAGAGTGAGTCAGACAGTTTCAACTGCATGGACAGAGGCTATTATGCCCATCATGTCCACTCTGGTCACCAAACAGCCATCTATTCCAATCCTATTTTCCAGCACTTGGCCTGTAGCCCTGTATGCTATGGTGATTCAAGGACTCATCTAAATACTTATTAAATGCCTTGAGGATTTCTGCCTCTGCCTTATAGGAAGTGAATTCCAGATATCCATTACCCTCTGGATTAAAAACAAAAATAGAAATTGCTGGAAAAGTTCAGCAGGTCTGGCAGCATCTGTGAAGAGAAATCACAGAATCCCTACCGTGTGGAAGAAGGCCATTAAGCCCATCAAATCCACACTGACCCTCTGAAGGACATTCCACCCAGACCCACCCCATTTTTGTAATCATGTATTTCCCATAGCCAACCCACCTAACCTGCACGTCTTTGGACTGTGGGAGGAAATCATGCAGACGTGGGGAGAATGTGCAAACTCCACACAATCAGTCAGTCAGTCACCTGAGGCTGGAATTGAATCTGGGTCTCTGGTGCTGCAAGGCAGCAGTGCTGTGCCAAGCCACTGTGCTGCCTCCTATCAGAGTTAACATTTCAGGTCCAGGGATCCTTCCTCAGAGCCCTCTGGAGTAAACCTTGTTCCTCAAATTCCATCTAAACCTTTTACTCCTTACCTTTAAACTGGTCCCCCTGACTAAACATCAGACACCCATGGTTTCTTCCTATCTATCCGAATTATGACATTCATAACTTTGTAAACCTCAATCAAGATCCCCCTCAGTTTTCTCCAATCTAAGATAAACAATCCCAACCTATCCAGTGTCTCTTCATCGCTGAATCATTCCAGCTTACAATGTCCTGGTGAAGCTCCTTTGTATCCTCTCCAATGCAATCACATCCTTCCTAGTGTTGAGACCAGAAATTCATACAATATTCCAGCTGCGGTCTAGCCAAATATTACTTAATAGCTCCATCGCTACTTCTTTGCCCTTGTATTCAAGGTCTTGACTATTAAAGGCAAGTATTCCATATTCATAACCACACTATCAACAATCTAGTTTCTGAACAGTTAACCCGGGATGTTCGTGAGGAATTAGGCAATGGTAATGCCAATAATTTTAAAAATCAGGTGGTTGGTTTTTCTCTTGCTGTAGTTGGTTATTGTATGGCACTTATATGATCCAAACTATTGTCCAGGATTTTGATGAAAGATGTTGAACATTTCAAATTAACCCCACTTCTGACTCTCCATTGGAAGGAAAGGTCATTGATGAAGCAGCTGAAGACAGTTCGGCCTTGGCTGTGACACTACTTTGAGAAACGAATGTCCTTGCACTGAGATGATTGACCTCCAACAACTTCAGCCATCTTCCTGTGTGGTAGATATGACTCCAATCAGTCAAGAATTTCCCCCCAGCTTCCCATTGACTCCATTTCTGCTTGGGTTCCTTGTTGCTACATGTGGAACTATAGAAATTCCAATGTGATTTCTAACTAGCGAAGATATGTTTATAATTGACAGTAGTAATGAATCCCAGGTTGATTTCTCAATTAAGACTTGAAGGAAGGGAGGCTGGTTTTTCCATTTCACATGTGAAATTGAGTGTATGATGGAGCCCATTAAGACATGTCAGAAAATTCAAATTCAAATTATTGTAAACAGTATTAATTGCCCAGTCTAGCTCAGATGACCCTGGAAGAGTAAAGTATTCCAAAAGTTTGAACAAAGGTGAAGTTGGCCATCTCATGCTGCTTCTATGCAGGAGGAACATGGGTAGTGTTCACCACAACAGGAGCTGTCAACAAGACAAAAAGATTTTCTCCTCTCACACAAGTGAGTAATGTGGTGTATGAACCTCAGTGCTGGTGCGATCCTTCAGATTAACCTAGTGTCATGAAATGAAAGTGAATCTATGGCTGGAGAAATGGTGTAGAAGGACCGGTTGAAGACTCGGAGGCATTGGGACTGTTTCTGCAGGACATGTGACCTGTACAAGTTGGACAGGTTGCATAGAAACGGATGAAAAAAAAAAGGTTAGCAGACATGAAATAGAGTGTCTTTTTCTGAATGGCAGGGAGCGAATAGTGGGGTACCTCAAGGATCAGTGCCAGGACCCTGCTATTCACAATACACTAATGATTTAGAAGAGGGAACAAAATGTAGTGTCTAAAATTTGCCGATGGCACAGAGGTGGTTGGGAGGGTGAGCAGTGAGGAGGATGCAAAGATACTTCAGTGTGATTTGGGCAAGTTGAGTGAGTGGGCAAATGCATGGCAGATGCAGTACAATATGGATAAATGTCTGATTATCCATTTCGGTGATAAAAACAGGAAGGCCAATTATCTGAATTGTGATAGATTGGGAAACATGGGCTGGATAAGAGAGAAATGAGTTTAGCAAGACTAACTGGGATAGATTTTAATGCACAGAGTCTGAGGAAGAAACCAAACAAGCTGAGGGCATAGATAGGCCCATGGACGATGGGTAGAATTTGCAATACCACATTATAGGTTCTTCAGATGGAGAGGAGGATATAAGGGAAGGGAAGTCACAATATTAATCAAGGAATCAATTACATCCTTGGGGGGGGGATGAAATCTTGAAAGGATCATCAAATAAGGCCCTCCCGGTAGAAGTGGAAAACGTAAAAGGGACAAACCAGCTTTTGGGTGTGGTACAGGACCCCAAACAGTTCGAGAGTCATAGAAGATCAAATATAAAATCAAAATTCAAAGTGGTGCAAGCATAAGAAGGCATTAATAGTCAGGGATTATTACTCCTGAAATGTTAATTGTGATAGTTTGTGTACAAGATTGGAAGGGGAGCAAAAGTCTTGTATTGCATCCAGAAGAACTTTTTAAGACACTACTAGGAAAGCCCAGTGATGAAGGGCGCAGTTCTGGTCCTAATATTTGGAAATGAGCCAGGGACTAGTGGGGAATCTTGAACTGGGGACATTGTTACAGAATAAGGGGACATTCATTTAAAACTGAGATGTGAAGGAATTTCTTCACCCAGAGGCAGTAGATGTTTGGAATTGTTGAAAGTATTGTGAAAACTGAAATTATTTGAAGAGCAGACAAAGTTTTTTGAAATATCAGTGTTATGTTGGAGGATTTGAGATATAGGGAGAGGCTGAACAGGCTGAGGGTGGTACGTGTATGGAATGAGCTGTCAGAGGAAGTGGTGGAAGCTGGTACAATTGCAACATTTAAAAGGCATTTGGATGGGTATATGAATAGGAAGGGTTTGGGGGGATATGGGCTTGGTACTGGCAGGTGGGACTAGATTGAGTTGGGATATCTGGTCGGCATGGATAGGTTGGACCGAAGGGTCTGTTTCCATGTTGTACATCTCTATGACTCTAATGTTAGGTTATGGGTAGCTCCAATGAAAGAGAAGTTGAGGCCTGGGGCAGATCAGCCAAAACCGTGTTGAATAGGGGCAGAATTTGGGGGTGGGGGTGCGGTCAAAGGGCTTATTCCAACAGCTATCTCTTATGTTCTTATGTATTATCCTGGACAAGGCAGCCCGCTTGATTGCCGTATCATCCACAACCTTTAACACTTTTACACAGTGGCAGCAACTCATCAGGTCATCTTAGACTGCTCCTGTCAAACCCAGAATCTCTGCCACCAACACAGGCAAGGGCACCACCTGCAGGTTTCCCCTCCATGCCACTCACCATCCTGACTTACGTTTCACTGTTCTAACATTGTCACTGTGCCAAATCCTAGAATCCCCTCCTGAGCAACACTGAGTGTGTCTACATCTCTCAGAATGCCCTCAAAAGGCTGCTCACCACTGCATTCTCAATGGCTTTTAGGAACAGGCAACAAATGCTGGCCCAGTCAGTAACATCCATGCAACAGAAAAATAGGAGCAAAAAAAAAAAATGTATGACAGGTTTTCTCAAAGGATGATAGTCATCCAGTTGATATTGGAGGCAGAAAACAGGAGGAGGGGCAGCTGGCGAGATTCAGGGAAATATTTCTGGAGTTTAGGGCCTTGGCAGCTGAAAGAATTATTGGATTTGGTGGAATGATTAAAACTGAGGGGAAGCAAGTGACCTGAATATAGAGAGTTGTGGGAATGGAGGAGAGTGGATGAAACAATAAAGGGATTTAAAAACTCGCAAAATGCAAACTAATTTCAACCCATATGCATAGAAATAATGGATGATCAAAACTTGGATAAAAATTAGGACATGGGCAAAACTCACTACCCACTTGGGCAGCACGGTGGCACAGTGGTTAGCACTGCTGCCTCACAACGCCAGAGACCCGGGTTCAATTCCCGCATCGGGCAACTGTCTGTGTGGAGTTTGCACATTCTCCCCGTGTCTGCGTGGGTTTCTTCTGGGTGCTCTGGTTACCTCCCACAGTCTAAGGATGTGCAGGTTAGGTGAATTGACCATGCTAAATTGCCCGTAGTGTTAGGTATAGGGGAGTGGGTCTGGGTGGGTTTGTTTTCGGAGGGTCGGTGTGGACTTGTTGGGCCTAAGGGCCTGTTTCCACACTAAGTAGTCTAATCTTAAAATACCCCACTCATCATCCACAAAGAATCCACTTTTCCCAGCAAAGCATCGAAGTTAAATGTAGTAGTAAACATAGAGGTGCTCTTGACTGGAAGTTTAATTTGTTCCAATGAAATTTGCAAATATGGAATTAACTTCAACAAAGAAAGAACGAAGAAAATTACAGCACAGAAATAGGCCCTTTGGCCCTGCAAGCCGATGCCAATCCATATCCTCTATCTAAACCTGTCGCCTATTTTCTAAGGACCTGTATCACTTTACTCCCTGCCCATTCATGTATGTATATTCTAAGTACATCTTAAATGATGCTATCGTTCCCTGTCCCCACCTCTGCTGGCAACACATTCCAGGCACATACCACCCTCTGCATAAAGAACTTTCCATGCACATCTCCCCTAAACCTTTCCCCTTTCACTTTGAACTTGTGAGCCCTAGTAATTGAGTCCCCCACTCTGGGAAAAAGTTTCTTCCTATCCAACCTGTCTTTCTAATGAAAATAATCCTAATCTATTCAACCTCTCTTTATAGCGAGCACCCTTCATACCAGGTAACATCCTGGTGAACCTCCTCTGCACCCTCTCCAAAGCATCCACATCCTTTTGTTAATGTGGCGATCAGAACTGTACGCAATATTCCAAATGTGGCCAAACCAAAGTCCTATACAATTGTAACATGACCTGCTAACTCTTGTACTCAATACCCAGTCTGATGAAGGAAAGCATGCCGTGTGCAACCTTGACCAGTCTATCGACCGGTGCTGCCACCTTCAGGGAACAATGGACCTGAACACCCCGATCTCTCTGTATATAAATTCTCCCCAGGACTTTTCCATTTACTGTATAGTTCGCTCTTGAATTGCATCTTCCAAAATGCATCACCTCACATTTGTCCAGATTGAACTCCATCTGCCATTTCTCTGCCCAACTCTCCAATCTATATTCTGCTGCATTCTTGGAAAGTCCTCTTCACTGTCTGCAACTCCACCAAGTGTCATCTGAAAACTTGCTAATCAGACCACCTATACCTTCCTCCACATCATTTATGTATATCACAAACAACTGTGGTCCCAGCACGGATCCCTGTGGAACACCACTGGTCACAGTTATCCATTTTGGGAAACTCCCTTCCACTATAACTGTCTGTCTCCTGCTGCCCAGCTAGTTCTTTATCTATCCAGCTAGTACACACTAGACCTCATGTGACTTCACTTTCTCCATCAGCCTACCATGGGAAACCTTACTGAAGTCCATGAATATGACATCAACGTGCCCTTCCCTCAATCAACTCTGTCACTTCCTCAAAGAGTTCTACTAAGTTGGTAAGACATGTCCTTCCCTGCACAAAACCATGCTGCCTATCACTGATAAGCCTATTTTCTTCCAAATGGAAATAGATCCTATCCCTCAGTATCTTCTCCAGCAGTGTCCTTACCACTGATGGGAGGCTCACTGGTCTATAATTACCTGGATTATCTCTGCTACCCTTCTTAAACAAGGGGACAACATTAACTATTCTCCAGTCCTCTGGGATCTTCCCAGTGTTCAAGGATGCTGCAAAGTTCCTCCCTCCGCAAGTGGAGCCAGCTCTCAGAAAGCAGGTTTTGCAGCTTCAAAATAATTAACAGGTTTGAGACAGAAAGAGATGAGGGCATTGATATATTAATGTTTTTTAATTCATTGACAAGACATTGGGATCATTGGCTAGGCCAGTGTTTATGTTTGGGAGAATATGGTGGTGAACTACTTTGAACTGCCAAGAAGTGTGGGGACACCTTCAGTGTTGTATAGAAGAGAGTTCAAGGACTTTGACCCTGTGTCACTGAAGGAATAATTGTGTATTTCCAAGGCAGGATAGTGTGTATTTTGGAGGGAACTTGTATAGGCAGAATGTAAAAGGGGAGGGCAGCTATCCTGATCATCCAGGGTAGAGACGACTTGTTCAGATCGACAAGGCCATGCTTCAGAAAGGCAGTTATTGTCATAACATAAATGTCAGCATTTTTCAATTCTTCTCAGCAGTTGCTTGTCTAGATGACTGCTTCCAGTATTTTATATGCATTTTATTTGCCCTTGTTCCATCAGTTACACCGAACTATAAAATTATCATGAAGGAAAATAAATCAGATACAAAAACAGAAATTCCTGGAGAAACTCAGCAAGCGTGGCAGCATCTGTGGAAAGAAAGCAAAGTTAACAGAACTGAAGAATGGTCACTGAACCCGAAACATTAACTCTGCTTTCTCTCCTCAGATGCTACCAGATCTGCCGAGTTTTTCCAACAATTTCTGTTTTTGTTTTGGAATTCTGTAATCTGCAGATTTTGTTTAAAACTAATCAGAGCTTGTGTTTCATCTTGTGATATCATGAATCTTCAACAAATGCTTCAGAAGTCTGATGGTCAACTATGTCCCAGCTATAGCTGAGCAAGGAGCTGGATCAGTACAGAAAGGCTTTACCAGTTCCCTCCTTACCTTTCTCTTCAACAAGGTGGCAGTACCCATCTAGCTGGTTGGCAGATTGCAAATGTCCTCTTGATTTAGGCATAGTTTATAAATCTTTGGTATACACCATATCTCTGTGACCCTCTGAGATACCTATACTGCTCACTATATTTCCTATATTACATCCCAACCCAGTGCTGCATTCTCTACTATATACTATGCTCCTGACTGTAACACTGATATACCACAAACCTGACTATAATAACAATCCTACAATAATCCATTGTTTCACTGTAGCACTGATAGAACTCACAGCTTTCATTGTAATAATCTAATATTCCCCACACTCCTCACTGGAACATTTTAATATATTCCCCATATTCTTACTGTACATTTGATATAGCCCATCATTCTGTTATAACCCACACATTTTACTGTTACACCCTGTATTATAACTACCTGAAATATTCCATGCGTTTTAATCTAACACTAATTAATTCACATCCTTGTAACACTGATCATTTGGACACATTGATTAATCAAGGAAAGCCAACATTGATTTGTTAATGGCAAATCATATTTAACTGGTCACCACACTATAGGAAGGATGTGATTGCACTGGAAGGACTGTAGAGGAGATTCACCAGGATATTGCCTGGGATGGAGCAGGTTCATGATGAAGAGGCGCTGGATAGGCTCAGGTTGTTTCCTTTGGAGCAGAGGAGGCTGAGGGGACCTGGTAGAGGTGTATAAGATTCTGACAGGCATGGACAAGATGAATAGATAGCAGCTATTCCCTTAGTTGAAGGGTCAGTGGTAAGGGAGCAAAATTTTAAAGTGAAAAGAAGGAGGTTTAGAGGGATAAGAGTAATATTTTTCCTCAGCGTGCAGTGGGATCTGGAATGTACTGTCTGGGAGGGTAGTTGAGGCAGTTAACCTCAACTTTTAAAAGTACTAAAAAAGATACTTGGATGAGCATTTGAAATGTCATAAAATTCAAGGTTAACGGCCTACAGCTGGAAGATGGGACTAATGTGGATTTAAAGTAGTTCTGTCTGTGCAGACTGAAGGTTCTCTTCTGCACTCTGAGCTGACAGTTCTTGTGATGAGGTAATGGAGAAAGCTAGTGAGACTGTGACGAGCCTACAGTGTCTCCATGTGCCTTTCTTGGCTTCCTTTGATGGGCTTTTCAAAATGCTTGAAGCTGGTTCAGTATGAGCAGCAACACCAGTTACCTCATCCCATTCTCTTCTCAGCAATGGTGCCCATCTCCTTTACCCAAGAAAACGTAATCACACCATTCAATTACAGCTGGACTTTCGAATCTGTACATCCATAAATGGGGGTGGAGGGAGTAGAACTTCACTGGATTAATGGTCTAGAAGCTCACAGCTTTCATTGTAATAAAAGCTGGGTTCACATTTTGAATTTAGTTAATTAAATCTGGCATAGAAAGTACATCTGGAGAACAAATAATGGAAAATAAGTTGATGGCAGATGAATTGAACAGGTATTGCATCTGTCTTCACTAGAGAGAATGAGTTACATCCCAAGGGCAATAATAAATAAGGAAATGGGAGGAAAGGAGAAACTCGGAAAACTATGACCAGAGAAATTATACTGAGCCAATTGTTGGAGCAGTGACTGAGAAGTCTTGACTGACTTCATCCTAGGGTCATCCTAGTAGTTAGAGAGAGAGTTGATGCATTCACAAAAGGTTGGTTTGCAGGTGCAGTGGGGAATTAAGAAGGCAAATGGAATATTGTCCTTCATTACTAGTGGAATGAAGTTTGAAAATAGGCAAGTTGTGCTGTAGCTGTATAGAGTGCTGGTGAGGCCACATCCAGAGTACTGTGTACACTCTCGGTCTCCTTACTCACGAAAGGATGTACTGATGCTGCAGGCGGTGCAGGGGAGGTTCACGCGTTCCGGAGTTGGCTTATGAGGAGAGTTTGAGTAGATTGGGATTGTATTCATTGGAATTTAGAAGAGCAAGGGGGAATCTTATCGAAACATATAAAGTTTTGAAAGAAATAGAAATGATATAAGCAGGGAGGTTGTTTCCACCGATGGGTGAAACTAGAACTTGGGGACACGGCCTCAAAATAAGGGAGAGCAGATTTCGGACTGAGTTGAGGAGGAATTTCTTCAGTCAAAGAGTTGTGAATCTGTGGAATTCCCTGTTCAGTGAAGCAGTTGAGGACATCCGTTGAATGGCTTTAAGGCAAAGATTTTTGAACAGCAAAGGAATTAAGGGTTATAGTGAGCAGGTAGGTAAGTGATGCGGAGTCCACTTATTGAATGGTGAAGCGAGTTCAAGGGGCCAGATAGCCTACTCCTTCTCCTGTTTCTTACGTTTCTATTTTCTTATTGCTTTTAGTTTCCCAAAACTAATGTAATTCACAAACAGCTAATGTAATTCAACAAGTGGGGGCAGGCAAAAAGCAGGAAAATACAGGCCAGTTAGGTTAATGTCTATAATCAGGAAAATGTTAGAAGCTATTATTAAAGATGTCTTAAGAGGGCAATTAATACAAGTTCAAGGTAATCAGATACTGTCAATATGGTCTTGACCAAGGGAAGTCATGTTTGACCAACCTACTGGAATTCTTCGAGGAGGTTATATTTGCTGTGGATAAACCAGCAGACGTACTCAACTTAGATTTCCAGAAGGTAAGTGTAGCACCAACGGTTATTGTGGAAAATAAAAGCTAATGGAGTAGCAGGTAGCATGCTTTGAAGATTGACAGGCTAACAGGAAGTATAAGTATTTTACGCTGGCAAGGTGTAGCAAGTGGTGTGCCACGGGGGTCAGTGTTAGAGCTCAACTGTTCACAATTTATACGAATGAGTTAGCTGAAGAGTCAGAAGGTATCCTTGTCAAATTTGCTGATCACAAAAATAGGTGGGAAAGTAATTTGTGAAGAGGATGCATGGATGCTACAAAGAGATATACAAAGGTTAAGTGAGTGGGAAAAGACGTTGTAAATGTAAGTGGGAAAATATGAAGCTGTACGATTTGTCAGAAAGAAAACAAAACCATATTATCAAAATCATGACAGATTACAGAGCACGGAGATGTAGAGCAATCTGACTATCTTTGTGCATGAAGTGGAAGGATGTTTACTCTTGTAGGAGGATCTAAAACTAGGGGACATTTTTTGAAATCAGAGGTCACCCAATTAAAACAAAGATGTGTAATTGTTTTCTCTGAGGGTCATGAATCTTTGGAATTCCCTTCCTGAAGACTTGAGACAGGGTCAAGTTTGGGAAGCAATGACTTGAACCTTGGGGTACAAGGTCGAATTTCAAAATTTGCAGATGATATAAAATTTGGTAGAATTATGCACTGTGAGGAGGATACTGGGGTCTAGTTTTAGAATTTATGGGTTTTTGTGCAAAGTTAAAAATCACACAACACGAAGTTATAGTCCAACAGGTTTAATTGGAAGCACTAGCTTTCTGAGTGCTGCTCCTTCATCAGGGCTTTTAGGGCTGTACAAGATAAACATGATCCAGTTAGAACGTCAAGAGAAGTTTTTTTTTACAGCTTAAGTGAAACATCCATAGCTTAGAACGAGAGGCTTTTATTTAGTTTTACTTTGAATTCTCAGCAATCCTGTAAATTCTTTTCGTGAAGAGCTTGTATAAACCAGTGCTCCTAAGAAGAGTAGGACACAGTGAAACTTGATCATCTTGTTGTATTAATTCCAGACCAGAAGCTTTGGGATAAAACCCTGAAGAGGTATCTTAAAGCTGAGTACATTCAAACTCAGGCATAGAATGGCTACAGAAATATCTGTCAATTCCTGTTCCTATTAGCTAAGGTCATACATAATTTAAACCAGACAAGGTGTTAGAGGTAGGGACTTTGGTGTGAATACATTGTATAGTACACAAAAACACTACTCAATGTGGCTATTTGAGTACTGTACCAGGTGTGTTTAGCTACTATACAAAAGCTAATATAAAAGTACATTAGATTACTTAGTGTGGAAACAGGCCCTTCAGTCCAACAAGTCCACACCCACCCTCCAAAGAGCAACCCACCCAGACCCATTCCCCTACATTTACCCCTTCACCTAACACTACAGGCAATTTAGCATGGCCAATTCACCTAACCTGTACATCTTTGGATTGTGGGAGGAAACCAGAACACCTGGAGGAAACCCACGCAGACACAGGGAGAATGTGCAAACTCCACACAGACAGTTGCCCAAGGTGGGAATTGAACCCGGGTCTCTGGCACTGTGAGGCAGCAGTGCTAACCACTGTGCCACCGTGCTGCCCACCCTGCCGATGCTGGGAACTTGAAATTAAAAAAAGTGTAGGAGAAACTCAGCAGTGTTTTGTGATTACAGGTAATGGGATCACACTTTAACTGTGCTTAAAAATCTTTGAATTTGTATTATGGGTAAATAGCTTGGTTTATTCCATTTTATCTTTGTTAATAAACATCTGTTTATTGTTAAAGTAAAATCTGCAACATTATGTGCCTGTGTTACAGTGAATGATCACTTTGTTGAAACCAAAACTAGTAAGCCAGGTTTCAATCTGAGATCTGACTTGTCTGGCAATAACATCACCTTTGGTTATAACAATGAAGAGGCAGTATAAAACAAAATACTCTATTCTAAAGAGAAGGAAGGAGCAGAGGATCCTGGATGCTATGTGCACAAGTCACATAATGTGGCAGCGCAGCAGGAGAAAGTGGTTTATAGAGGCTTTATTAATGCAACCACAGAGTACCAGGGCAGGGAAGTTAAACTCAATCTGAATGACACTAGTTTGGTTTCAACTGGGGTATTGCTGAATTTGGAAGAGTGAGAAGGAATCAGAGAAAGTATATCAGAGATTCATGAGAATGGTTCCAGAGGTGAGGAACTTCATTTATGAGGATAGAGTGGAGAAGGTAGAACTGTTTTCTTTGAGAGAAGGCGGAGAGGAGATTCGTTGGAGGTATTCAATACCTTGACTAGACAGGGAAATCTGTTCCAATTGGTGAAAGGATTGAGAATCAGGACTCAGATTTAAGGTGATTGTTTAAAACAAATTGGCTTATTCTCAGACTGATATGAGAAAGGGAAATGGAATCGCCACTTTGGGAATGGAGTTTGGAATGGGGACTGAAAGCAATGGCTTCAGTCTGTCTAATGTTTATATGGAAATAAATATAAACTAATGCAGTACTGGGTCAGATTATAAATCTGATCATTTAGCACTGGCACAGCGGAGGTAGAAAAGTAGCACTATTCTTTCAGATGATATCCCCAAGGGGCAATGTACAGATGAGACATAGGAGCAGGCCAAGAATAGATGCTTTGGAGGTTGAACACAGAACAGTACAGCATAGGAATGGGCCCTTCGGTCCATGGTGTTGTGCTGAACATGATGCTAACTTAAACTAACCCCTTCTGCCTGCTCTTGGTCCATATCCCTCCAATCCTTGCATAGCCATGCGCTTATCTATAAGCTTCTTAAACACCTCTATTATAACTGCCTCCACCACCACCCCAGCAGCACACTCCAAACACCTACCACAGTGTGGAAAACTTGTCCTTCACATCTCCTTTGAGCCTTTCCCCTCTCACATAAATGCATGCCCCCATAGTATTAGACATTTCAACTCTGGGGAAAAAAAAATTCTGACTGTCAACCCTATTTGTGCATCTCAATTTTATAGACTTAGATCAAGTCTCCCCTCAGGCTCCACTGAGGCAGAGAAAACAACCCGAACTTTTCTAGCCTCTAATAGCTCATACCCTCTAATCCAGGCAGCAGTAAACTTCTTTTGCACCCTCTCTAAAGCCTCCACATCCTTCTTGTAATGTAGCGACCAGAATTGAATGCAATACTCTAAGTGTGGCCTAACCAAAGTCTTATAAAGCCACAACGTGACATGTTGACTCTTGCACTCAGTGCCCAGACCATTAAATGCAAGCATTCCATAACCCTCTTTAACAGAGTTTAGATCAGAGTGGTGCTGGAAAAGCACAGCAGGTCAGGCAGCATCGGAGGAACAGGGAAAAAAAAAAAATCAACGTTTCAGGCAAAAACCCTTCCTAATCTAATCTAAACTCTAGTTTCCAGCATCTGCAGTCCTCACTTTTGCCTACCTTCTTTACCACCCTACTTAAAAACACCCTTCCACCACTACCCTCTGCCTTCTATAGGCAAGCCAGTTCTGAATCCATGTGGCCAAGTCACTGTGGATCCCAAGATCTTAATCTCAGATTAGATTCCCTACAGTGTAGAAACAAGCCCCTCGGCCCAACAAGTCCACACTGACCCTCCAAAGACTAACCCATCCAGGGCCATTTCCCTCTGACTAATCCACCTAACAATATAGGCAATTTGGTATGGCCAATTCACCTGACCTGCACATCTTTGGACTGTGGGAGGAAACTGGAGCACCCAGAGGAAACCCACGCAGACACAGGGAGAATGTGCAAACTCCACACACAGGCGCAGTAGTAGTTTGGCGCACCGACCTCTACACCGCTGAGGCCAAACGCCAGCTCGCAGATACCTCCTCCTACTGCCCCCTTGACCATGACCCCACCCCCCACCACCAAACCATCATCTCCCAGACCGTCCATAACCTCATCACCTCAGGGGACCTCCCATCCACCGCCTCCAACCTCATAGTCCCACAACCCCGCACCGCCCGTTTCTACCTCCTGCCCAAAACCCACAAACCTGACTGCCCCGGACGACCCATCGTCTCAGCCTGCTCCTGCCCAACCGAACTCATCTCCGCATACCTCGACACGGTCCTGTCCCCATTAGTCCAAGAACCCCCCACCTACGTTCGTGACACCACCCACGCCCTCCACCTCCTCCAGGATTCCCGCTTCCCCGGTCCCCAACGCCTCATCTTCACCATGGACATCCAGTCCCTGTACACCTCCATCCCCCATCACGAAGGACTCAAAGCACTCCGCTTCTGCCTTTCCCGCCGTACCACCCAGTACCCTTCCACCGACACCCTCCTTCGACTGACCGAACTGGTCCTCACCCTGAACAACTTTTCTTTCCAATCCTCCCACTTTCTCCAAACAAAAGGAGTAGCCATGGGCACCCCCATGGGCCCCAGCTATGCCTGCCTCTTCGTAGGGTATGTGGAACAATCCATCTACCGCAACTACACTGGCCCCACCCAACATCTTTTCCTCCGCTACATTGATGACTGTATCGGCGCTACCTCGTGCTCCCACGAGGAGGCTGAACAGTTCATCCACTACACTAACACCTTCCACCCAGACCTCAAATTCACCTGGA
>NC_057715.1:118681560-118692388 GCF_004010195.1 Chiloscyllium plagiosum | reverse complement strand
GATGCTGCCTGACCTGCTGTGCTGTTCCAGCAATAAAGTTTCAACTTTGATCTCCAGCATCTGCAGACCTCACTTTCTCCTCGAAGATTTCAACCTACTGCGAATCCTCTTACAAGGATGCCTTCCTTGAAGAAGCTCTCTGCCTCTCTCTATAAAGATTTCAGTGAGTCCCTCTCTCACTGCACCCTTTTATCTTCTCCTGCTGAACACTCTCTGCTCATTCCTGAAGAAGGGCATGTGCCCGAAACGTCGAATCTTCTGTTCCCTAGATGCTGCCTGACCTGCTGTGCTGTTCCAGCAATAAAGTTTCAGCTCCACACACAGTCACCCAAGGCTGGAATCAAACCCAGGTCCCTGGCACTGTAAGGCAGCAGTGCTAACCACTGAGCCACTGTACCACCCCACAGTAGATAAGCCCACCATGAGGGACCTTGTTGAAAACCTTATTAAAATCCATAGAGACTACATCCACTGCTCTACCCTCATTAATAAATTTTGTCATCCCCTTGAAAAATTCAAATCAAGTTACTAAGCCAAAATGCTCTGCACAAAGCCAAGCTGACTATCCCTAATCAGGCCATGCTTTTCTAAATGCACATAAATCATATCCTTAAGAATTCTTTCCAATAGCTCTTAACCACCAATGTGAGACCCATCAGTCTATAGTTTCCTGGATTATCCCTATTTCCCTTCTTGAACAGAGGAACAACATTAGCTACTCACCAGGTCTCCAGGACCTCTCCAGTGGGTAGTGAGGTGACAAAGATTTTGTTCAAGGCCCCAGCAATCTCCTCAATACCATCGAGCCCTGGGAACCTGTCCATGTAAATGCTCTTCAAGAGATCCAACACCATTTCTTTCTTGATTTCAAAATGCCCTCATAATAGCATGTTCCATACTAATCTTACTATCTTCCATGTCCTTCTCCTGGGTGCATACCAACGCAAAGTACTCAGTTAGGTCCACGTCCATGCACAAGTTCCCTCCTTTATCCTTGAGTGGTCCTACCCTCTCCCTAGCTATCCGCTTGTTTTTAAACAAGTTCCACATGTCAAATGTGGACTTCCCCAAAACAGCTGCTCCCAATTAACTCTCCCTAGCTCCTGCCTAACACTGTCATAATTTGCCTCCCACAATTTAGCATCTTCCTGCAAGGTCCTGACTTATGCTTATTCATAGATACCTTAAAACTTAAGAAAAAACAAAATAATTGCAGATGCAGTACATCAGAAACAAAAGCAAAAAATACTTGAAAAGCTCAGAAGGTCTGGGAGGGATCCGAGGTAACATTTAAGGTCTAGTAACCCTTCCTTCGAACTTAAAACCTAAAGAGTTAGAGTCACTGTTTCTAAAATGCTCTCCCAATGAAAGGTCAATCACCTGAGCAGGTTCATTAGCCAATACAAGGTCCAGTTTGGCCTCTTCTCCAGTTGGATGATCCACAAACTGAATCAAGAAAACCTTCACCTTTGCATTTCAAACTGTTCAGTGTCTCATGACAATTTTTTTGTCTCCTATCTAAACTGCAGTGGCAATGATTCAGAGCTTAATTGTTCCTATGCATTTTGCCTCATCTTAAGCTACAAGCTCATTTGAGTTATAAGTCACCTGGGATAAAACCTGTTTTTTTCTTTCAATTATTTGTTCATGTTAAAATATGCACAAACTTGAAAACATTGGTTTCCAGTTATTAAAATTGAACATACAGATGAAACAATAAGGATTCATATCAAATCCTTTGAGCATTACTAAAAGCTTTTACATAACTTACCAATTACCTGGTTACATCGGTTGAAACAAAAAGAGTTCAAATATAACTCATAGCATCAGTTACAGAGATGGGGATCAGACAAGTGATTTATTTAATATTCTGTTATGCATCTTTAAAGTAAGTGGAATTGAAAATATCATTAAAAACACACTCCATAGATTCAGTGCAGACTAAAACAAATAAAAGCCCAAAATTATTGGCTGGTACGGTGGTTCAGTGGTGAGCACTGTTGCCTCATAGTGCCAGAGACTCAGATTCAATTCTAGCCTTGGCCAACTGTGTGGAGTTTGCACATTCTCCCCATGTCTGTGTATGTTTCCTCTGGGTGCTTCAGTTTCATCCCACAGTCTAAAGATGTGCAGGTTGGGTGGATTGGCAATGCTAAATTGCCCATAGTGTTCAGGGATATGTAGGTTACGTGGAGTAGCCATGGGAAATGCAGGGTTACAGGGATAGGGTAGGCTGGTGAGTTCGGATGGGATGCTCTTTGGAAGGTTGGTGTGGTCTTGTTGGGCTGAATGGCCTGCTTCCACACTGTAGGGATTCTATGAAGCCTTCTTGGATGCATCTAACAAATTTTGCCATGACTAAGCCTGTTGAGGAAGTCACAACCAAAGAACAAAGAACATTACAGCACAGGAACAGGCCTTATGGCCTTCCAAGCCAACGCAGATCCTCTAGATACATCTCAAATGATGCTATCGTGCCTGCCTCTACCATCTCCACTGACAACGTGTTCCAGACCCCCACCACTCTCTACATAAAGAACTTTCCACGTATATCTCCCTTTCCCCTCTCACCTTGAACCCATGACCCCTAGTAATTGAGTTGCCTGCTCTGGAAAAAAGCTTCTTGCTATTCACTCTGTCTACACCCTTCATGATTTTGTAGCCCTCAATCAGGCCCCCCTCAACCTCCATCTTTCTAATGAACATAATTCTAATCTACTCAACCTCTCTTCATAGCTAGCGCCCTCCATACCAGGCAACATCCTGGTGAGCCTCCTCTGCACCTTCTCCGAAGCATTCACATCCTTTTGGTAATGTGGTGACCAGACCTGTATGCAGTATTCCAAATGTGGCCGAACCAAAGTCCTATACAAATGTAACATGACCTGCCAACCTTTATTCCTGATGAAGGGCTTTTGCCCGAAACGTCGATTTCGAAGCTTTGGATGCTGCCTGAACTGCTGTGCTTTTCCAGCACCACTAATCCAGAATCTGCCAACTCTTGTACTCAATACCCCGTCCAATGAAGGAAAGCATGCCATATGCTTTCCCAACCACTCTATTGACCTGTGTTACCATCTTCAGGGAACAATGGACCTGAACACCCAGATCTCTCTGAACATCCCAGGGCTTTGCCATTTACTGTATAGTTCACTCTGGAATTGGATCTTCCAAAATGCATCGCCTCGCATTTGCCCAGATTGAACTCCATCTGCCATTTCTCCACCTAACTTTCCAATCTATCTATATTCTGCTGTATTCTCTGACAGTCCCCTTCACTATCTGCTCCTCCACCAATCTTAGTGTCATCTGCAAACTTGCTAATCAGACCATCTACACCTTCTTCCAGGCCATTTATGTATATCACAAACAACAGTGGTCCCAGCACAGATCCCTGTGGAACACCCACTGGTCACAGTTCTCATTTTGAGAAGCACCTTTCCACTACAACTCTCTGTCTCCTGTTGCCCAGTCAGTTCTCTATCCATCTAGCTAGTACATCCTGGATCCCATGCGACTTCACTTTCTCTATCAGCCTACCATGGGGAACCTTATCAAATGCCTTACAGAAGTCCATGTATATGACATCTATAGCCCTTCCCTCCTCAATCAACTTTGCTACTTCCTCATAGAATTCTATTAAGTTGGTAAGACATGACGTTCCCTGCACAAAACCATGCTGCTTATCACCGATAAGCCCATTTTCTTCCAAATGGGTAAATATTCCATCCCTCAGTATCTTCTCCAGCAGCTTCCCTACCACTGATGTCAGGCTCACTGGTCTATAATTATTTGGATTATTCCTGTTACCCTACTTAAACAAGGGGACAACATGAGCAATTCTCCAGTCCTCTGGGACCGAGCCATGTTCAAGGATGCTACAAAAATATCTGTTAAAGCCCCAGCTATTTCTTTCTCGCTTCCCTCAATAACCTGGGATAGATCTCATCCGGACCTGGGGACTTGTCCACCTTAATGCCTTTTAAAATACACAATCTATCCCTAACCTCAACATCCACCATGTCCCTCTCCTCGGTGAATACTGATGTAAAGTACTAATTAAAAATCTCACCCATTTTCTCTGACTCCACGCATAACTTTCCTTCTTTGTTCTTGAGTGGGCCAACCCTTTCTCTAGTTACCCTCTTGCTCCTTATATATGAATAAAAAGCTTTGGGATTTTCCTTAACCCTATTTGCTAAAGATATTTCATGACCCCTTTTATCCCTTTTAACTCCTCATTTCAGATTGGTCCTACTTTCCCAATATTCCTCCAGATTTTCGTCTGTCTTCAGGTGTCTAGACCTTGTGTACACTTCCTTTTTCCTCTTAGCTAGTCTCACAATTTAACTTGTCATCCATGGTTCCTTAATCTTGCCATTTTTATTCCTCATTTTCACAGGGACATGTCTGTCCTGCACTCTAATGAACCTCTCTTTAAAAGCCTACCACATATCAAATGTGAATTACCCTCTAACAGCTGCTCCTAATCCGCATTCCCCAGCTCCTGTCGAATTTTGCTATCATTGTCCTTCCCACAATTTAGCACTCTTCCTTTAGGAGCACTTTCGTCTTTGACCATGAGTATTCTAAAACTTACGGAATTGTGATCACTATTCCCAAAGTAATCCCCTACTGAAACTTCAACCACTGGCCGGGATCATTCCCTAACATTGATATTCGGGAACTTAAAGTCACCCACTATGACAACCCTATTGTTATTGCATCTTTCCATAATCTGCCTATATATTTGTTCCTCAATGTCTTGGTGGCTGTTGGGGGGGGGGGTCTGTCATATATTCCAATCAACTTGACTGTGTGCTTCTTATATTGCTCCAGTGGATGTGCTCTCCAGTACATTCTCTCTGAGAGCAGGTGTGAGATTCTCCTTAATTAGTAATGCAACTCCTTCATCTCTTTTACTTCACTCTTTATCTCATCTAAAACAACAAAACCCTGGAAAGTTGAGCAATGAGTCCTGTCCCTCTCTCATCCAAGTCTGTAATAGTCACAACATCATAGTCCCAGGTACTGATCCAGGCTCTAAGCTCATCTGCCTCACCTATAATACTTCTTGCAATGTCAGAGATAGTGGTGCAGCAGCAGAAGAGAAACCATTGCTGATTACTTTCTGTTGACAATTTGATCATTAAGGTTGGAAAAAGGGAGTGAGGCAGAAACCAAGAAGCTACAGGACAGTTTGCTGAATAACCATAATTTAGAGAGTCTGAAGCTATTATTAGAGCTTTTATAATAAGGCACTTGGATAAGTTCAAGGTAATCAGATATAGTCAAAATGGTTTTGTCAAAGAGAAATTATGTTTAACTAATTTATTGAAATACTTTGATGAAGAAGCTGTAGATAAAGGGGAACCAGTGGCTATTTTGTATTTAGATCTCCAGAACGTATTGGTAAGACACCACATCAAAGCTTAGTATGGAATATAAAAGTGTTGAGGTAATATATTGACAGACAAAAGATTATTTGGTTAATAGGAAGCAGACAGTAGGAATAAAGGGATGAACCACAAGGGATGAACTCGGATTTCACCAGTTTCCTCATTTCCCCTCCCCCCACCCTGTCTCAGTCAAATCCATCAAATTCAGCACCGCCTTCCTAACCTGAGATCTTCTTCCCGACCTCTCCGCCCCCACCCCAGTCTGACCTATCACCCTCACCTTGACCTCTTTCCACCTATCACATTTCCGACGCCCCTCCCCCAAGTCCCTCCTCCCTACCTTTTATCTTAGCCTGCTGGACAAACTTCCCCCATTCCTGAAGAAGGGCTTATGCCCGAAACGTCGATTCTCCTGTTCCCTGGATGCTGCCTGACCTGCTGCGCTTTTCCAGCAACACATTTCCAGCTCTGATCTCCAGCATCTGCAGACCTCACTTTCTCCAGTAGGAATAAATGGGTCATTTTCAGGCTGGTAGGATGTCAGAAGTGGTGTGCAGCAGGGGTTGGTGCTGGCATCTCAACTCTTTACAATTTATAGAAATGACGAATGAAGGGATTGAAGGCATGGGAGCTCAATTGCTGATGCAACAAAGACAGGTAGAAACGTGAGTAGTGAAGAGGACATGATGAGCCTATATAAGATCGGTTAAGTGCATGGTCAAAGATGTGGTAAGTAGAGTATAATGGGAAAGTGTGAAATTGTCCATTTTTGCAGCAAGTTTGAGAAGAAATGTATTATCTAAATAGTGAGAGGTTCCAGAGCTTGGGTCTGTCCCTGGTTGCCATTGATTCTAGTTTTACAAGGGCTCCTTGATGTCAAGGGCTGTCCCTCTGGAATTTAGGTCTTTTATCCATGTTTGAACCAAGGCTATAATGAGATCTGGAGCTGAGTGACCCTGGGGGAACCCAAACTGGGCATTACTGAGCAGGTTATTGCTGAGCAGGTGCTGCTCGATAGCACTGTTGATGACACTTTCCATCACTTTACTGATGACTGAGAATAGACTGACGACGCAGTAATTGGCCGGTTTAGATTTGTCCTGCTTTTTATATACAGGACATACCTGGGCAATTTTTCACATTGTCAGGTAGATGCCAGTGTTGTAACTGGACTGGAACAGCTTGGCTAGGGGAGTGGCAGGTTCTGGAACACAAGTCTTCAGTCCTATAGCTGGAATGTTGTCAGGGCCCATAGCCTTTGCAGTATCCAGTGACTCCAACCATTTCTTGATATCTTATGCAATGAATCTAATTGGTTGAAGACTGGTCTCTGTGATGCTGGGTACCAGTGGAGGAGGCTGAGATGGATCATTCACTCGGCATTTCTGGTTGAAGATAGCTGCAAAAGCTTCAGCCTTATCTTCTGCACTGATGTGCTGGACTCTTCCATCTTTGAGGATGGTGATATTTGTGAACCCTCTTCCTCAAATGAGTTGTTTAATTGTCCAGGACTGTGGCAGGACTGCAGAGCTCAGATCTGATCCATTTATTGTGGGATCACTTAGCTCTTGTCACTTGTTGCTTACACTGTTTGGCATGCAAGTAGTCCTGTTTGGTGGTTTCACCAGGTTGACATGTCATTTTCACTTGTGCCTAGTGCTGCTCCTGGCATGCACTCCTGCACTCTCCATTGAACCAGAGTTGATCTCCTGCCTTGATGATACTGGTTGAGTGGGGGATATGCTGGGTCATGAGGTTGCAGATTGTGCTGGAGTATGATTCTGCTGATGTTGATATTCCAGAGCGCCTCATGGATGCCCAATCTTGAGTTGCTAGACCTGTTTGAAGTCTGTCCCATTTAACACACTGATAGCTACACACAACAAGATGGAGGTTATTCTCAAAGTGAAGGTGGGACTTCATCCCATAAGAACTGTGCAATGGTCACTCTTACCGATATTGTCATGGACAGATGCATCTGCAGCCGACAGATTGGTAAGGATGAGGTCAAGTATGTTATTTCCCTCTTGTTGGCTCCCTCACCACCTGCCGCAGATCCAGTCCTGCAGCGATGCCTTTAGGAGCCGATCAGCTCCATCAGTAGAGCCGCTACTGAACCATTCTTGGTGGTGGACATTGAACCCCACCCTCCACCCCCCCAACGCAGAGTACATTTTGTGTTCTTGCCATCCTCAGTGCTTCCTCTAAGTGTTGTTCAATATGGAGGAGTACTGATTCATCAGCTGAGGAAGGACTGTACGGGGTAATCAGCAGGAGGTTTCCTTGCTCATGTTTAACCTGAAGCCACAAGACTTCATGGGTCTGAAGTCAATGTTGAGGACTCCTGGGGAAACTCCCTCCCGACTGTACCCCACTGTGACTAATACCTGAAATCAGTGTAACGCCCTAAGTGGAAAGGTTAGACAAGCAACACTTTTATCCTATGTTGTTTAGGAGAGTAAGAGGTGCCTTAATTGAAACACATGAGATCCTGAGTGGACTTGACCAGGTAGATATGGAAAGGATGTTTACTCTTGTGGGAGAATCTAGAACGTGAAAACATTTTTAAACAGAAGGGGTCACCCATTTAAAACATTCTGTTTCTCTGAGTTAGTTGTGAGTGTTTGGAATTCCCTTTCTCAAAAGGCAGTAGATGTAGAATCTTAAAACATTTTCATGACAGAAATTGATAGATTCTTGATTACCAAGGGGATGAAAGATTACCAGGGATATGTAGGAATGTAGATTGAGGTTAAAATCAGATTAGCCATGATTGTCTTGAATGGCGGAGCTGGCTCGAAGGGCTGACTGGCCTTTTCTTGTTCTTTATTGGTATGTTGGAACCACATGAGAACATTCCCAGCCAACTGGTGCCTGTGTTCAGGAGGATGTTGTGTTAAATGGTATTATAGTAATCACGGTCTGATCAGTAAATTTGCAGATGACATAAAGATTGGTGGAAGAGCAGAAAGCATCGGGGACTGTCAAAGAATACAGGAGAATATAGACAGACTGGAGAGTTGGGCGGAGAAGTGGCAGATGGAGTTCAATCCAGGCAAATGTGAGGTGATTTATTTTGGGAAGTCTAATTCTAGAGCGAACTATACTGTAAATGGAAGAGCCTTGGGAAAAGTTGATGAGCAGAGAGATCTGTGAGTTCATAAGACCATAGACATAGGAGTGAAGAAAGGCCATTCGGCCCATCAAGTCCACTTTGCCATTTAATCATGGCTGATGGGCATTTCAACTCCACTTACCCGCACTCTCCCCATAGCCCTTAATTCCTTGCGAGATCAAGAATTTATCAATCTCTGCCTTGAAGACATTTAACATTATGGCCTCCACTGCGCTCTGTGGCAATGAATTCCACAGGCTCACCACTCCATGGCTGAAGAAATGTCTCCTTATTTCTGTTCTAAATTGACCCTCTCTAATTCTAAGGCTGTGCCCACAGGTCCTAGGATCCCCGCCTAATGGAAACAAATTCCCAGCGTCCACCCTTTCTAAGCCATGCATTATCTTGCAAGTTTCTATTAGATCTCCCCTCAACCTTCTAAAATCTAATGAATACAATCCCAGAATCCTCAGCCGTTCATTATATGTTAGGCCAACCATTCCAGGGATCATCTATGTGAATCTCCGCTGGACACGCTCCAGCACTAGTATGTCCTTGCGGTGCGGGGCCCAAAATTGGACATAGTATTCTAAATGGGACCTAACCAGAGCTTTATAAAGTCTCAGAAGCACATCGCTGCTTTTAAATTCCAACCCTCTTGAGATAAATGAAAACATTACATTTGCTTTCTTAATCATGGACTCAACTTGCAAGTCAACCTTTAGAGAATCCCAGACTAGCACTCCCAGATCGCTTTGTACTTTGGCTTTATGAATTTTCTCACTGTTTAGAAAATAGTCCATGCCTGTATTCTTTTTTCCAAAGTGCAAGACCTCGCATTTGCTCACGTTGAATTTTATCAGCCATTTCCTGGACACTCTCCTAAACTGTCTAAATCTTTCTGCAGCCTCCCCACCTCCTCAATACTCCTTGCCTGTCTGGCTAACTTTGTATCATTGGTGGACTTCGCCAGAATGCCCCCAGTCCCTTCGTCCAGATCATTAATATATAAAGTGAACAGCTGTGGCCCCAACACTGAACCCTGCAGGACACCACTTGTCACTAGCTGCCATTCCGAAAAAAAACCTTTTATCCCAACTCTCTACCTTCTGTCAGACAGCCAATCCTCAATCCATGCCAGTAGCTCACCTCGAACAGTATGGGCCCTCACCTTACTCAGCAGCCTCCTGTGAAGCAACTTATCAAAGGCCTTTTGGCAGTCTAGATAGATAACATAAATAGTCTAGGTTATGATCGCTCTCGATAGTCCAGGTCCATTGTACCCTCAAGGTGGCTGCACAGGTGGTCAAGAAGGCATATAGTATGCTTGCTTTCATCGTATGGGGTAATGAGTATAAGAGCTGACAGTTCATGTTAAAGTTGTACAAGACTTTGGTTCGGCTGCATTTAGAATACTGTGTACAGTTCTGGTCGCCACATTACCAAAAGGATGTGGACGCTTTGGAGAGGGTACAGAGAAGGTTTATGAGGATGTTGCCTGCTGTGGAAGGTGCTAGCTATGAAGAGAGGTTGAGTAGGTTAGGATTGTTTTCATTAGAAAGAAGGAAATTGAGGGGGGGGCCTGATTGAGGTCGACAAAATCATGAAGGGTATAGACAGGGTAGACAGAAATAAGCTTTTTCCCAGGGTGAGGGATTCAATAATGAGACTTCACGCATTTAAGGAGAATCCAAAGGGTTTTTACAAATATGTTAAGGACAAAAGGGTAACTAGGGAGAGAATAGGGCCCCTCAAAGATCAAGCAAGGCGGCCTTTGTATGGAGCCACAGAAAATGGGGGAGATACTAAATGAATATTTTGCATCAGTATTTACTGTGAAAAAGAATATGGAAGCTATAGACTGTCAGGAAATAGATGGTGACATCTTGCAAAATGTCCAGATTACAGAGGAGGAAGTGCTGGATGTCTTGAAACGGTCAAAAGTGGATAAATCCCCAGGACCTGATCAGGTGTACCCGAGAACTCTGTGGGAAGCTAGAGAAGTGATTGCTGGGCCTCTTGCTGAGATATTTGTATCATCGATAGTCACAGGTGAGGTGCCGGAAGACTGGAGGTTGGCAAACATGGTGCCACTGATTAAGAAGGGCAGTAAAGACAGGCCAGTGAACTATAGACTGGTGAGCCTGACCTCGGTGGTGGGCAAGTTGTTGGAGGGAATCCTGAGGGACAGGATATACATGTATTTGGAAAGGAAAGGACTGATTCAGGATACTCAACATGGCTTTACTCAATCATGACTGATTCAGGATACTCAACAAGGAAAGGACTGATTCAGGATACTCAACATGGCTTT
>NC_057715.1:118646367-118680945 GCF_004010195.1 Chiloscyllium plagiosum | reverse complement strand
GGGAGAGGCTGAACAGGCTGGGGCTGTTTTCCCTGGAGCGTCGGAGGCTGAGGGGTGACCTTATAGAGGTTTACAAAATTATGAGGGGCATGGATAGGATAAATAGACAAAGTATTTTCCTTGAGATCGGGAAGTCCAGAACAAGAGGTTTAGGGTGAGAGGGGAAAGATATAAAAGAGACCGAAGGGGCAACTTTTTCATGCAGAGGGTGGTACGTGTATGGAATGAGCTGCCAGAGGATGTGGTGGAGGCTGGTACAATTGCAACATTTAAGAGGCATTTGGATGGGTATTTGAATAGGAAGGGTTGGAGGGATATGGGCCGAGTGCTGGCAGGTGGGATTAGATTGGGTTGGGATATCTAGTCGGCATGGACGGGTTGGAACGAAGGGTCTGTTTCCGTGCTGTACATCTCTATGACTCTATGACTCTAGGTCAGGTGGATTGGGCATGCTAAATTGCCCATAGTGTTAGATGCATCAGTCAGAGGGAAATGAGTCTGGATGGGTTACTCTTCAGAGGGTTGGTGTGGACTTGTTGGGCCAAAGGGCCTGTTTCCACACTGTAGGGAATCTAATCTAACATCTGTGGAAAGAAAACAGAGTTAATATTTTGAGACAAAGATCGTTCTTCAGGGGTCACTGGATCTGAAACATTTACTCTGCTTTCTTTCACACAGACGTGGCCAGGCCTGATTTTCTACAGCTGTTTCTGTTTTTGTTTCAGATCTTCAACATCCACAGGTATTTTTGGCATGTTTATGATAATTGATAGAGTTTACATGATTATTTTTAATTCCAGATTTTAACTGATTTCAAATTTCACCATTTGGGATTCAAGGACATGTCCCTAGTGCATTAGCCTTGGGTTCTGGATTACTAGACAAAAGTGAGGACTGCAGATGCTGGAAACCAGAGTCTAGATTAGAGTGGTGCTGGAAAACTAGTCTGGTGACATTGCTACTATTCCACTGCCTCTCCCTGAATGTCATTTGTACCTTTGAAGAGAGCTCTTTTGGTGCTGTGGCTGGAAGGCGTTCAAATATGAAGTTTCAACACACAGTGACACTCCCATATGCTGAATACACTTCATTACAACATTCTGATAAAACTCACTCGTCAGTATACCACTGTCTGATATACACCTTTTGTGTTTCTGATTATCTTTTAGGTATGCGCCGCATACCTTGGTGTACACGTAGTCCCTGTTCCCTTTCTCGTAGACGCTGCACAGTATGAATTGATGAATGTGCTCTTGGAACGGTCAGAAAATATAGGATGCAAAATATTTCGACGTAAGAGTTTCTTCCCCATGGGGCCGCTGAAAGAAATAATGGTTGATGTTGATCCAGGAAGCATGGAACTGATGGAAAATAATATTGAGCGTGAAATTAGAAATATGAGTGACTTTGATCATGAGGAACTGGTCATTGATGAAGGAGTTTTAAAATCCATCAAGTTGATTGTTAAAGAGGTCAACAAGGAAGTCGCACTGTTCATGATCAACCCTGGTACGCTGAAGATCTTACACAAATCTCCTTGGATTTATTCTGTTAAACATATGTACATCATCTGTGAGGTTTTCTACACCACTAATATTCAACTCCTGGTGTCAGACAATCAGTTAACTCAACAGTTTAAGTCAAAAACTCGAACTCCAATTGGGTTTTTATGTAAAAAGTTCAAACTGGGTACAGGAGGAATAATGGGAATTGAGATGCCTCTGAAAGAATCTATGAAAAACGCAAACTTTGTTCACATCTCATCCTCCATTTCTCAGACAATGGCCAGCCAGTATACCAAGACATCCATTCATCGAGGTATAAGTCAGGCTAGCCACAATGATCACAGTTTATTCCGCTCTATATTACCAGGTAAATCATTTAGAGAGTACATAACGGGTTTTGGAAAGAGAAGAAAATTAATGTTGCCAGCATGTTTAGTAACCTTTGAAATGCCATTTAGCAAGTAGAATAATCAGTGCAGTTTATTACCAACGGAAACTATGAAATTCAGTCAGCGTTTCTTAATTTTCCAGTAACAGATCCCTTTATCGTTCGAGCTGTTGATTCTGGGTTGTCTTCTCTATTTCCTCTCAACATCATTGGATCTCCCATTTCTCCTCCAAAGCTAAGCTACATCTGAACAAGATCACTCTTTTTTTCCCTCAAACTTTTCTGCATTAATACTTCATTATTAAACATATTCAAGGCTTGAATCTTGCTTTTTTATCCGGGGAGTTTCTGCTAATCCTTCTCCCAACTTTCTGACAGGATACAAGAAAAAGACTTGTAAAGTTGCAATTGATGTAGAACTGCCTAGATAAAATGATTAGGGGCTAACTGAAGACATTTATTAATGCGATGGATGAAAGCCTTAATCAGGAACTGAGATGAGACAAGGAAGGAATCAGTTAAGGAACCAATGATTTCCTGATTAGAGATCAAAGAATCATGATACAGAAAGTGGATGGGAAAGTGGAATTGAACCCAAGACCAGACATAGTTGTATTGAATGGCAAAGCAGGATTGATGTGCTGAATGGTCTACCTTTGCTCCTATTTCTTCTGTTCTTGTATACTGTTGAGATGTGAGCTTTCTGGAAATTATCTGGGACAATAATTATGTCACTGGTTGGACAGGGGGAGGGGGTTAGCATAAACAACATATACTGGAGATCCATAGTGGGTCAGACAGCATCCATGGAGAGAAAGCAAGCTAATCTTTCGAATCTAGATGACTCTTCATCAGAATTGAAGTGAAGTGTAGGGGGGAGACTAATTCAGGATTCCACAGGGATCAGTCTTGGAAGAAGGAAAGGAATGTACTCCATCCAAATTTGCAGACGGCACAAAAATAGGTAGAAAGGCAAGTTGCAAGAGGGAGATATGTGGGAAAATGTGAAGTTGTTCATTTTGAAAGGGAGAACAAAATAACAGTATTATTTAAATGGAAAGAAACTACAGGAAGCTGCAACACAAAAGGACTTGGGGGGGAGATGTGCATGTGACACAGAAAGCTAGCACACAGGTGCAAAAAGTAATTAGGAAGACCCTTATTTCAAGTGGCTTCGAGAATAAAAGTGTGGAGAGGTTGGACAAACTAGGACTTTTTCTTTAGAGCGCAGGAGACTGATGGGGGCCTTATAGAGGCATATAAGATCAGGAGAGACATTTATAGGGTGTATTTTTCACAGGGTCGGGGAATTGAGGATGAGAGGGCAGCAGTTTAGGGTTAGAGAGGAAAGAATAAAAGGGAACCTGTGGGGTAACTGTTTTACACAGAGCATTGTATGCATGTGGAATGAGGTGTCAGTGGCTTGAGGCAGGCACATTAACAATGTTTAAAAGGCATTTGGACAATCCATGGGTAGGAAGGGTTTACAAGTATATGGACCAAGTGCAGGGAAACAGGGTTACAGCGGATGGACATTTTAGTCGATTTGGACCAGTTTGGGCTAAAGGGCCTGAATCTGCTGTAGGACTCTATGACACTATGACTCTAAGTCTTTCTGCAACTGTACAAAATGCTGGTGAGGTCACCCATGGAGTACTGTGAGCAGTTTTCATCCTTTATTCAAGAATAGATATAATGGAAACAGTTCAGAGAAGGTACATAAGGATGATCCCTGAGATGTAGGGATTGTCTTATTATTAAAGGTTAAACAGGTTGGGACTCTGCTCACTGGAGTTTATAAGAATGAGAAGTGGTCTAATTGAAACATATAGGATTCTTAAGGGGCTTGACAAGATAAAGTATGAGAGGAAGTTTCCCGTCATTGCAAAGTCATGACCAGAGGCCATTGTCTCAGAAATAAAAGGGGCCAATTTAAGACTGAGATGAAGAAGAATTTCTTCTTTCAGAGGGTTGAGAGTCTTTGGAATTCCTTGCCACAGAGAGCTTTGGGAGCAGAGTCCTTGTTTAGGAGAGAAGTTAGGCAGAAGGACCTCAAAGGTAATGATCTCAGGATTGCTACTAGTGCCACGTGCTAGCCAGGGTAGAAATGAAAGAATAGGCAGGATGAACACGTGGCTTTAGGGATGGTGGAGGAGGGACGGGTTCAGATTTGTGGGACATTGGGACCGATTCTGGGGAAGGTGGCACTATTACAAATTGGATGGTCTATACCTGAACCAGACTAGAACCAATGCCCTTGGGGGAGTTTTTGCTACTGCTGTTGGGGAGGGTTTAAACTAACATGGCAGGGGCTAGGAACCAGAAGAGAAGACTAGTAGACAGTGAGGTGGAAACTAGAGCCTGTAAGGATCATGAAGTTAGCATTACCAAGGGGAAGAGTAGGCAGAGAGCAGATGAATGCAAAAGAACGGGCAGCCTGAAGTGCATATGCAAGGAGTATAGTGGGCAAGGCAGATGAACTCAGGGCTTGGATTGGTGCCTGGGAGTATAACGTTATTGTGATCACAGAAACTTGGTTGAAGGAAGGGCATGATTGGCAAATAAATGTTCCAGGATATAGATGCTTCAGACAGGACAGGAAGGGAAGTAAAAGGGGGGGAGGAGTTGCACTTCTGCTCAAGGACAATATCACGGCTGTGCTAAAGGACGACATTATGGAGAGCTTGAGCAGTGAGGCAAAATGTGTAGAGTTGAGAAATAAGAAGGGTGCAGTTACATTGTTGGGGCTGTACTCTGGGCCTCCCAACAGTGAGCAGGAGGTAGAAGAATAAATAGGTCAACAGATTATGGAAAGATGTAGATGCAACAGGGTGGTGGTGATGGGAGACTTTAATTTTCCTAGCATTGACTGGGATACACAGTGTCAGAGGTCTAGATGGGGCAGAATTTGTAAGGAGCATCCGGGAAAGTTTTCTAGAGCAGTATGTCAATAGTCCGATGAGGAAAAGGGCCATATTGGACCTGTTACTGGGGAATGAGCCAGGCCAGGTGGTAGAAGTTGCAGTGAGGGATTTCTTTGGGAATAGTGACCACAATTCTGTAAATTTTAGTATACTCGTAGACAAAGATGAGAGTGGTCCTAAGGAAAATTACTAAACTGGGCCAAGGCCAATTATATCAAAATTTGGCAGGAGCTGGGAAATGTGGATTGGGAGCAGTATTTTGAAGGGAAGTCCACATTTGATATGTGGCAGGCTTTCAAAGGTAGGTTAAAGATAGTGCAGGATAGGCAGATCCCTTAGAAAACAAAGAATAGGAAAGGCAAGATTCGTGAACCGTGGATGACAGGAGAAAGCTTGCGACTAGCTAAGAGGAAAAGGGAAGCATACATACAGTCTAGGCAGCTAAGAACAGAACGGACCCTGGAGGAATATCGGGAGAGTAGAAGCAACCTTAAACGAGGAATCAAGTGAGCTAAAAGGGGTCATGAAATAACTTTAGTGAGCAGAATTAAGGAGTATCCCAAGGCCTTTTATACATATATAAGAAGCAAGAAGGTAACTAGAGAAAGGGTTGGTCCAGTAAAGGATAAGGAAGGAAGGTTGTGTGTTGAACCTGAGAAAATGGGTGAGATTCTCAATGATTACTTTGTATCAGTATTCACTGAGGAGAGGGACATGATGAATGTTGAGATTAGAGATAGAAGTTTGTTTATTCTGGATCACATTGACATAAGAAGGGAAGATGTGTTGGGTAGGCTAAAGGATATTAAGGGGGACAAATCCCCAGGACCAGATGGGATCTATCCCAGGTTGCTCAGGGAGGCGAGAGAGGAAATAGCTGGGGCCCTGATAGATGTCTTTGTAGCATCCTTAAACACAGATGAAGTGCAGAGGACTGGAGGGTTGCTCATGTTGTTCCCTGTACAAGAAAGGTAGTAGGGATATTCCAGGTTACTACAGACTAGTGAGCTTAACATTAGTGGTGGGAAAGTTGCTGGAGAATGTACTGAAGGATAAAATCTATTTATATTTGGAAAATAATGGACTTATCAGTGATAGGCAATATGGTTTTGTGCGGGGGAGATCGTGCCTTACCAACGTAATTGATTTCTTTGAGGAAGTGACCAAGTTGATAGATGAAGGAAGGGTTGTAGATGTCAGAGACATGGACCTTAGTAAGGCGTTTGATAAGGTTCCCCGTGGTAAACGATTGGAGAAAGTGAAGTCACATGGTGTTCAGGGTGTTCTAGCTAGTTAGATAAAGAACTAGTTGAGCAACAGGTGACAGAGAGTAATAGTTGAAGGGAGTTTCTCAAAATGGAGAAAGGTGACCAGTGGTGTTCCACAGGGATCAGTGCTGGGGCCACTGTTGGTTGTGATATACATAAATAATCTGGAAGAGGGCACTGTTGATCTGATCAGTAAGTTTGCAGATGACACGAAGATTGGTGGAGTAGTAGAAAGCATAGGGGACTGTCAAAGAATACAGGAGAGTATAGATAGACTGGAGAGTTGGATGGAGAAGTGGCAGATGGAGGTCAATCCAGGCAAAGGTGAAGTGATGCATTTTGGGAAGTCTAATTCTAGAGCGAACTATACTGTAAACAGAAGAGCCTTGGGAAAAGTTGATGAGCAGAGGGATGTGGGAGTTCAGGTCCATTGTATCCTGAAGGTGGGTGCACAGGTGGATAGAGTGGTCAAGAAGGCATATGGTATGCTTGTCTTCATTGGACTGGGTATTGAGTATACGAGCTGGCAGGTCATGTTAAAATTGTACAAGATTCTGGATTAATGGTGGTTTCCAACATCTAGTGGGTGGCACGGTGGCACAGTGGTTAGCACTGCTGCCTCACATGGCCAGAAACCCGGGTTCAATTCCTGCCTCAGGCGACTGACTGTGTGGAGTTTGCACGTTCTCCCCGTGTCTGCGTGGGTTTCCTCCAGGTGCTCCGGTTTCCTCCCACAGTCCAAAGATGTGCAGGGTCAGGTGAATTGGCCATACTAAATTGCCCGTAGTGTTAGGTAAGGGGTAAATGTAGGGGTATGGGTGGGTTTCGCTTCACGGGTCGGTGTGGACTTGTTGGGCCGAAGGGCCTGTTTCCACACTGTAATCTAATCTAATCTGCAGTCATTGTTTTTACCTAAAATTGTACAAGACTTTGGTTCAGCCGGATTTAGAATACTGTGTACAGTTCTGGTTGCCACATTACCAAAAGGATGTGAACACTTTGGAGAGGGGGCAGAGAAGGTTTACGAGGATGTTCCCTGGTATGGAAGGTGCTAGCTATGAAGAGAGATTGAGTAAGTTAGGATTGTTTTCATTAGAAGAAAGAAGACTGAGAGGGGACCTGACTGAGGTCTACAAAATCATGACAGGTATAGGCAGGGTGGATAGAGATAAGCTTTTTTCCCAGGGTGAGGGATTCAATAAAGAGACTTCACATGTTCAAGGTGAGAGGTAAAATGTTTAAGGGGGATTACATATGGAAAGTACTTTACACAGAGGGTGGTAGGTGCCTGGAATGTGTTGCCAGCAGAGGTAGTAGAGGCAGGCATGGTAGATTCATTTAAGGTGTGTCTAGACTGATGCATGAGTAGGTGGGGAGCAGAGGGACACAAATGCTTAGGAATTGGTCGACAGGCTTGGAGGGCCGAAGGGCCTGTTCCTGGGCTGTAAATTGTCTTTGTTATCTGTTCTCTCTTTATATTTAAGGCTGAGATAGATAGATACTTGATCAGTTGGAGAATCGAGGGTTACGGGGAAAGGGCAGGAAAGTGGAAATTGACATAACGTCTTAGAGGCTGGTATCCTGTCACCAAGTCATTCTTTATATTCACGTGCACGGTACTTGACACTAATCTGGCTTCCTCAGAGCCAGCTTTCAGACTGAACAGAGTCTCCGACACTCTTGTTTATATCAATTAGCTATGGCTCCCTGATTGGACCAGGTTATAGCCCAAATTGGGGAATTTATATTCTCTGCGGTCTACCTGACTGACCCTGTTACAATCAGTACAGATGTGAAGAGTGTTGGATTAGCCATGATTCTGTTGAATGGCTGAGCAAGTCAAGAAGCTACTTTTGTTTCTATCTCTTATGATCTTATGGACTCAGTTTAGAATGAAAGAACATGGAGAGAAAGCATTCTGGATTTGATTGAGTTAAAATGACATTGAAAACCTCAATACAAGATCCAATGATCATAAAATTATCAGATTTAACATTATAAAGATTGGACAGATTATAAAAACTCAGTGAAGTTGATGATTTGAAGAAGTCTAACATCATGGAATTAAGTATGGTTAGAGTGGCCAATGCAGGTTTGAATATGATTAAAAGAGTGGAGAAACAATATAATTTCTTAAAGGGGCAGATTCTAAATCAATAGACCAATGTCCACCCAATCAAAGCAAAGGTACCAAATAAAATGTACATTTGACTGGCTCAATGAAAATTGTCAAGCAATTAATTAAGAATGGAAAAATATTCCTGAAATGAATTGAATTGAATTTATTGTCACGTGTACCGAGGCACAGTGAAAAGCTTTGTCTTGCGAGCAATACAGGCAGATCACAGAGTTAAGTAGCATAGATAGTAAATAACAGGTAAACAGCAAAAACAAAAACACAGGGACAAGCGAATGTTCAGAGTTTGTACACCCATTCAGTATTCTAACAACAGTAGGGTAGGAACTGTTAAGAAACCAGTTGGTGCATGTGTTCAGGCTTCTGCACCTTCTCCCTGATGGTAGAGGTTGTAGAAAAACATTGCCAGAGTGGGATGGATCTTTGAGAATGCTGGCGGCCTTTCCTTGACAGCAGGCCTGGTAGATGGATTCTAGAGATGGGAGGTTGGCCTTTGTGATTGTCCGGGCCGAGTTCACCACTCTCTGTAACCGTCTCCAATCTTGAATGGTACAGTTGCCATACCAGGTAGTGATATATCCAGACAGAATGCTCTCGATGGCGCACCTATAAAAGTTGGCAAGGGTATTCGCTGTCATGCCAAATTTCCTCAGCTGCCTGAGGAAGAAGAGACATTGTTGGTCCTTTGTAACCAGTGCGTCCACATGGAGAGTCCAAGAAAGCTTGTTGTGGATGACCACTCCCAGTCGCTTGACACTCTCCACTTGTTCCACCTCTGTGCAGTTAATGTTGTAGGGGGGGCATGAGTAAACATCCCACTGAAAGTCAATAATAGGTTCCTTGGTTTTGTTCTCAGTGCACCGTTTTTCCAGGTTTTTCAATTAGATTCCCTACAGTGCGGAAACAGGTCCTTCGGCCCAACAAGTCCATACCAACCCTCTGAACAGTAACCCACCCAGGACCATTGCCCTACTCCCTACTAATGCACCTATCACCATGGGCAATTTAGCATGGCCAATTCACCTGATCTGCATATCTTTGGAGTGGGAGGAAACCAGAGCACCCGGAGGAAACTCACACAGACACAGGGGGAATGTGCAAGCTCCATCAAGACAGTCACCCAAGTCTGGAATCGAACCCAGATCCCTGGCGTTGCGAGGCAGCGGTGCTAACCACTGAGCAATGTGCCTCCCACCTCCCATCTGTAGTCTGTTTTATCACTATCTGAGATTCAACCCTATGGTGGTATCATCAACGAACTTGTAAATGGCATTAGTCTGGTATTTGGCGACACAGTCATGGGTATACAGTGAGTACAGTAGGGGGCTGAGTACACACCTCTGGGGGGTTCCAGTGTTGAGTATTAGTGAGGATGAAATACTGTCCCCAGTCTTCACTGATTGTGGTGTGTGGGTCAGCAAACTGAGGATCCAGTTGCAGAGAGTGGGGCTTAGTCCGAGATCACTAAGTTTAGTAATTAGTCTCGAGGGGCTAATAGTGTTGAACTCTGAACTGTAGTCAATGAGCACATGAGAAGATGGATTCAAAATCTTAAAAAAAAACACTCGAAGGCAAGGATTTGGTTCCAGAAATGTTGATTTGGTTAATTAAATGGGTAGGGTAAATTGAAAGGGAGAACGTGCAAACTCCACACAGTCAGTCGCCTGAGTCGGGAATTGAACCCGGGTCTCTGGCGCTGCGAGGCAGCAGTGCTAACCACTGTGCCACCGTGCCGCCCACGGCTAATAGTGTTGAACTCTGAACTGTAGTCAATGAGCACATGAGAAGATGGATTCAAAATCTTTAAAAAAACACTCGAAGGCAAGGATTTGGTTCCAGAAATGTTGATTTGGTTAATTAAATTGGTAGGGTAAATTGAAAGGGTAACTGTGACAATTAATTAATTGAGTGCATTAAGGATCATAGCCTAGAACAATAGGTCTTGGAGTCACCCAGAGAGCAGACTATCTTGGATGTGGTAATGGATAATGAGACCAGTTTAATAAAAGACCTTTGAGTAAAAGATCCCCGAGGAAGTAGTGACCATAAAATGATAGAATTTAATGTTCACTTTGAGAATGAAAAACTTGGATCAGAAACAACTGCATTTAAATTAAATAAATGGAATTAAAGTGAAATGAGGATACAATTAGCTAAAGCAGATAGATTAGTAGCACAGACAGTAAGCAAGCAGTGGCAGGCATTGAAGGATATAATTCATAACTCTCAGCAAATATATATTCTAGAGAGGAGAAAAGATTCTAAGAATGGAATAAACCAGTCATAACTAACCAAGGAAGTTAAGAAGATTATTAAGTTGAAAGAAAAAGCATATTGTTCTGGTAAAAGTCAGTGATATCCCCAAGACTGGGATAAATGCAGAATCTAGCAAAGGAGGACTAAAAAGATAATAAAAAGAGAGAAAATAAACTGCTACTATTAGTGAAGAAGTAAAAACTGACAATAAAAGCTTATCTAAAAACATAAAAGGAGAGAGTTCAAAGTGAACATCAGACCATTAGAAAATGAATCTGGGGAGGTTGTAAGGGGGAACAAAGAAACGTGAGAAGAGTTAAACAGATATTTTGCATCAGACTTTAGAGTGGATACTTCAACTATCCAATTCATCCCAAAGAGGGTTGGTTAGCTCATTTGACTGGATGACTGTTTTACAATGCACAGTGACACCAACAGCATGGGTTTCATTCCTGCATTAGCTGAGGTTACATGAAGAATTTTCCTTCTCAACCTCTCCTCTCACCTGAGGCTTGATGATCCTCAGGTTAAGCTTACTACCAGTCATAGAGTCATAGAGATGGACGCAAGGAAACAGACCCTTCGGTCCAACTCATCCATGCCAACCTGACATCCCAATCCAATCTAGTCCCATTTGCCAGCACTTGGCCCAGATCTCTCTATACTCTTTCTACTCGTAAACCCATCCAGATGCCTTTTAAATATTGTAATTATACCAGCCTCCACCACTTCCTCTGGCAGCTCATTCCATACACGTACCACCCTCTTCATGAAAAAGTTGCCGCTTTGGTCCCTTTTAAATTTTTCCCCACTCACCCTAAACCTATGTCTTCTAGCTCTGGACTCCCACCCCAGGGAAAAAACCTTGTCTATTTATCCTCTCCATGCCCCTCATGATTTTATTAACCTCTATAAGGTCACCCCTCAGCCTCTGACCCTCCAGGGAAAACAGCACCAGCCTACTCAGCTTCTTCCTATAGCTCAAATCCTCCAACCCTGGCAACATACTTGTAAATTTTTCTGAACCTTTTTGGCATGTATGACACATACGGCAAAATTTAACCACATCCTTGTGCAGTCCAGGCCAATAAAAATGCTTTTGTACCTTAGCCTGAGTCTTCCTTACACCTTGGTGACCTCCTACTGGTCATTTGTGTGCTACCTATAACACCTCCTGTCTGTATGAAACCGGCAACACAATCTGGTGCACTTCGGTCCATTTCTTCTCTGCACTAGCCTGCCATGATTGCTATTTTTGTCTTAGGATTCTATCTTTCAAATAATAACCTTCAGGAATATTCTCTGACTCCTTTTCGGTATACGCATCCACATATATATCTTTTATTGTCTCGTCTTTCTGCTGTAAGTCCCTTAGCCTTTCAAGACCAAACACTTCTGTCTGACCCTCTGCCTGTTCAGGTCTTTCCTATACCATTACATCAAACATGGTATCCGCTAACTGAACTTCAACTCATTTGTCTTTCTCTTTAGTTTTTGCTTCGTGCTGTGACTTATGATAGTGGGACCTTGTTACTACACAGTCTGGAAAAATTCCAGGTTTTTTTTTAACTCTTCAGTTCCCTGGTCTTCCTTTGGCTTCTCCACAAGGGGTGTTACTCCCACCTTGGATCTTGCTAAATCATTCCCAAGAACAAACTGTTTTCCTGGAACTGACAATCTATCAATCACTCTCACTGTTACTTCCCCAATCTTGAGTTGGCACTCCAACCTGATCTTACACAGGGGAATGTTAAATTTCTGTCCATCTATCCCACGAATTACCACTCTCTCGGAGAACAGGTCAGAAAGAGTGCAAATACATTCAACTCTTACTATTACAGACTGATTAGATCCTATATGTCTCAAAATTATAACTTCCTGCCCTTCTCTCCCTGTTCTTTCTGAGCAAAGTTTACCCACAGAGGTGAAGTCTTTATAGAGATCAGGTACTAACTCCATACCCAGCCCCCCGTATAGATTGTGTACTCTTCTGCATCTCCTCGACTTTTCTTGGGATTTCCTTTACTACTTTCACTAATGCCACTGGCTTAGTCCCTTTTACTACATCTTTTCCCACTGTGCTTTTCTTTAATGACTAGCACTGTGACTTTACATGTCCTACTTTACTACACTGGAAACACCTGAGACCTTTCACCTCCTTTCCACCCTCTTGGGCTTCTTTTTTAACCTGTGGTAAACAATTACCAATGTGCTCTACTCTTTGTTTCGTAGTATAGGATCTCCCTTTTCCCAACTTCTATCCCTCACAGGATGAAACTTTTGCTGGAAGCTAAACTTTGCCTTTTGCACCAATGTATATTAACATACCATCTCTGCTGCTATTCTCATTTCTTGAACTTGCTCTTGTTCCACGTGAATTTGTCCTTGGTTAAACCCAATTCTAATCTCTTTGCTAATTTTATAGGTATGGACATTTTCTGTCTTTCCAAACTTTCTTGGCAAATTTGGAAATCATCTTCAAACCCCGGAACCTCTCTAGCAATCTTAAGAGCCATTTCTCTCACTTTGTATTTAACCAACCACAAGTAACCAAATTTAAACAAATTGCCTCACCTACGTTTTATTTAAAGATCTAGAATACTAATTGGCAAGTGCTTAAATCTGCTGGGATCTTTCGTACCCCTAATCAGTTCACATCTGTCCAAATCTCAGACTGGATCGGTCCAAATCACAGACCCAAGCCCCCAAACTGTTACTGGAGGCAGTAAATCCTTCTGTTAATTAAACCAAACACCCAGAAAAGCCCACCTCACCTCACCTCACCTCACCTCATAATCTGTTACAGCATGAGTGACAGAGAACTCCCAACTTCCACTATTTAAAGAAAAAAAATCAATTTATTCTTTAACTTTAAAAGTGAACTTTAAACAACTACTATTTACAACTCTAAGCCTCCTTTCCCTGAAATGCTTGTTATCTGCCTCCAACTCTATAACAATATACTGTTGCCATAACCCGTATTAAAATTATATCAACTCAATTTCAAAACCACATAGTGACTGTCGTTATTGGTGTCTGTCTTCTTTTGGCTGAAGATCACCTGGGTTGTGTTCTGTCTTCTACTGCAAAGATGTTTCATACAAGAAAGGTACCTTTGATAGAGAGTGTTATGAATAGCATTCTTTCTCTAGATGGCAGTTACTCTCTCAATGGCAGTTGGTCTCTGTCTAACTTTCCAAAATACCTGCTTCTTTCTACCCCAAACATCGGATTGTTTCATTGGTTCGAGGTTTGCAAAAACAATAAACTCAAACTCATATGGGTTTTAGTATCCTGGGGCATAATTTAAACTGATTGGTGAGATTTGAATTGTTGCGAAAGCAGCAACTAAACCTCAGATCTTTGTTTCACAGCCAAATGTTACAGATTTTCAATTTTCCAGTACACTCTGAGACTGCTAGCTACTCATGTGACAGGTGCCTGCAAACTCTCAGTGCAAAACAGCTTTCATTCTCTCGTAAATGTACAGTACAAGCCGTCAACTTCATAACAATCATCAAAATTGGCCTTACTCCAATTTAGAACTTCAACTTTTAGATCTGGTCTATCCTTTTCCATCACTATTTTAAAACTAATAGAATTATGGTCACTGGCCCCAAAATGCTCCCCCACTGACACCTCAGTCACCTACCCTGCCTTATTTCCTAAGAGTAGGTCAAGTTTTGCACCTTTTCTAGCAGGTACATCCACATACTGAATCAGAACATGCTCTTGTACACGCTTAACAAATTCCTCTCCATCTAAGCCCTCATCTCTATGGCAGTCCCAGTCTATGCTTGGAAAGTTAAAGTCCCCTACCATAACCACTCTATTATTCTTACAGATAATTGAAATCTCCTAACAAATTTGTTTCTCAATTTTCTGCTGAGTTTTAGGGAATCTATAATATAATCTCAATAAGATGATCATCACTTTCCTATTTCATAGTTCCATCCAAATAACTTCCCTGGGTATATTCCCAGGAATATCCTCCCTAAGTATAGCTGTGACGCTATCCGTTATCAAAAATGCTACTCCCCTCCTCTCTCGCTCCCATTTTCTATCCTTCCTATAGCATTTGTATCCTGGAACATTAAGCTGCCAGTCCTGCCCATCCCTGAGCCATGTTTCTGTAATTGCTATTATATCCTAGTCCCATGTTCCTAACCATGCCCTGAGTTCATCTGCCTTCCCTGTTAGACCTCTTGAATTGAAGTAAATGCAGTTTAATTTATCAGTCCCACCTTGTTCTCTGCTTTTCCCCTGCCTGCCCTGACTGTTTGACTTGCTCCCTTTCCTAACTGTGCCAGTCTCATATTGATCTCTTTCCTGTATATTTCCCTGGGTCCCCCCTCACCACCCTACCTTACTGGTTTAAATTCTCCAGAGCAGCTCTAGCAAATCTCCCTGCCAATATATTCATGTGCAATCTGTCTGATCCCTCTCCCCTTTGAGAACATTATGCACCCTCTCTGAGATATCCTTGATCCTGGTACCAGGGAGGCAACACATCATTCTGATTTTTCGCTGCAGACCATAGAAACATCTGTCTGTGCCTCTGACTAGAGAGTCCCCTATCACAATTGATTGCTCTTTCTAAGAGATGGCACCTAGTCTGGTAAGATTATCACTATAAAATTAATATTACACAAACTAATGGAGCTAAAGGCAGATAAATATCTTGGCCCCGATGGCTTGCATCCTAGGATCCTAAAAGAGATAGTTGCACAGATAGTGGATGCATTGGTTGTAATTTTCCAAAAATGCATGGATTCTGGAGAAATATTAGAGGACTGGAAAAGTGTCAAAGTGACACACTTATTCAAAAAAAAATGATAGCAGCTTATTTGGAAAATCATAATCTAATCAAGCAGACTCAATGTGGCTTCATGAAAGGGAAACTGTCTGATTAATTTAGTATTTTGTTGGGGACGTCTCAAACAGAACAGGGAACTAGTAGATGTGTTATATTTGGGCTTCCAGTAGGCATTCAACAAGGTACATCACATAAGGTAAAGTAATAAGAGTCCATGGTGTTGGAGGCAGTATATTGGCATGCATTGAGAATTGGTTAATGGGCAGGAAACAGAGTGTGGGGATAAGAGGTGCTTTTTCAGATTGGCGACCTGTAACCAGTGGGATTCCACGGGGTCAGTGCTCAGACCACAACTGTTTACAACTTATATTACTGACTTGGAGGAAGGAAGTGAAGGTACTGTAGCCAGATTTGCAGATGACACAAAAAAGGGCAAGTTGTAGGATGGATCCAAACAGTGGGTGGCACGGTGCACAGTGGTTAGCACTGTTGCCTCACAGCGCTAGAGACCTGGGTTCAATTCCCACCTCAGGCAACTGACTGTGTGGAGTTTGCACGTTCTCCCCGTGTCTGCGTGGGTTTCCTCCGGGTGCTCCGGTTTCCTCCCACAGTCCAAAGATGTGCAGGTCAGGTGAATTGGCCATGCTAAATTGCCCGTAGTGTTAGGTTAGTGGTATGGGTGGGTTGCGCTTCGGCGGGGCGGTGTGGACTTGTTGGGCCGAATGGCCTGTTTCCACACTGTAAGTAATCTAATCTAACCTAAGTTTACAGAGGGATATTGAACAGTTATGTTAAGTGGACAAAAAGTTGGCAAATGGAATATAAGGTTGGAAAATGTAAAGTTGTTCATTTAGGAAGGGAGAACAAAACAGTATTATTTAATGGACAAAACTGCAGATAGCTGCAAGACCAAGGGATTTGGGAATACTTGTATATGAAACACAGAAAATTTGCACACAGGCAAAGCAAGTAATCAGGAAGGCAATCAGGAGGGCGCCACGGTGGCTCAGTGGTTAGCACTGCTGCCTCACAGCGCCAGGGTCCTGGGTTCGATTCCCACCTGTCTGTATGGAGTTTGCACATTCTCCCCGTGTCTGCGTGGGCTTCCTCCCACAATCCAAAGAGGTGCAAGTCAGGTGAATTGGCCACGCTGAATTGTCCATAGTGTTAGGTGCATTAGTCAGGGGTAGGGGAATGGGTTCGAGTGGGTTTCTCTTCGGGGGGGGCGGTGTGGACTTGTTGGGCCAAAGGGTCTGTTTCCACGCTGTAGAGAATCTAGTCTAATCTCAAAAAGAATGTTGGTCCTTATTTGAAGGAAGTTGGATTATAAGAGTGGAGAAATCTTACTGCAACTCAACAACATACTGATGAGACCACATGTGGAGCCTAGGACCAGAGGCCATAGTCTCAGAGTAAATGGTTACCAATTTAAGATTGAGATAAGGAGGAACTTCTTCTTTCAGAGGCTTGTATGTGTTTGGAACTCCTTGTTACAGAGAGTTGTGGGAGCAGAGTCCCTGTGTATATCTGAGGTTAAGACAGATTCTTCATCATTTTCACACAGAAAAGGCAGCAAAGTGATGTGAAGAATGTCAAATCAGCCATGATCCTATTAAATGGCCGAGCTGGCTTGATGGACTGAATGGCCTACTTCTGTTTCTATTTCTTATGGTCTTCTGGTTAATATGTGGTCCACTATAGTGCTTGAAGTACCAGTAGGAGTTCTGTGTTGCTTTGCTGTGGGGGGCCAGGTGCTTTATAAATGGTCAGTTTCATGGGTGAAAGTAATGTCTCCTGAGAACTCCCGGCCAATCAGAGCTGCCAACACTCAACTGTTGGGACGGAAATGTTCCAAATAGCAGTTCAAAGATTGCTGCTGGATGACTGAACACAGGTGAGTACGATGTGTGTGAATCATGAGGAAGAGATCTCTGGTGAGACAGAGGAAGGGATATTGGAGACAAAAATATTTACAACTATCTTCACCAGAAGTGGATGATTCATCGTGGCTTTTGCCGGTGATCCTCAGCATCACAGATACCAGTCTGCAGCCAAATTGATTTTCTCCATGTGACATCAAGAAATAGTTGATGGGACTGGATACTGCAAAGTTAATGAGCCATGTCAATATTCCAGGAATAGCACTGAAGACTTATGTTCCAAGGCTGGCCACATTCCTGGGTAAGCTACTGTAATTGTCCAGTTACGTCCTGTACTCAGAAAGCAGGACAAATCTAACCTAACCAACTACCGCCCCACCAGTCTGCTCTCGATCATCAGTAAAGTGATGGAAGGTGTCATCAACAGGGCTATCAAGCAGCACCTGCTTAGCAATAACCTGCTCAGTGACGCCCAGTTTGGGTTCTTCCAGGGGCATTCAGTTCCTGACCTCATTACAGCCTTGGTTCAAAAGAGCTGAATTCCAGAGGGGAGGGGAGAGTGATAGGCCTTGATATCAAGGCTGCATTCGACCAAGTTTGGCATCAAAGAGCCTTAGCAAAACTGTAATCAATTGGTATCAGAGGGCAACTCTGTGCCGGTTGGAGACATACCTGGAAAAGAAGATGGTTATTGTTGTTGGAGGTTAGTCACTGTTATGATATGGGGTAAACCCTTCTGTTAATTTAAACCAGACACACAGAAAAGCTCATCTTGCCTCGTAATCTGTTAAAATTAACAATTTATTCTTCAACTCCAAGTTAAAAAAAGAGAACATTAAACAACAACTATCTACACTGTAATCCTCCTTTGTCTGATCAATTTATCTGCCTCCCACTCTACTGATCCGATAAAACTCCTCGATTAAGTTTCACAAAACATTCAAATTTCAAAACCAGTCAGCTGTGTCGATTTTCCTCTGTATTTTCCTTTGTAGATTTTCCTGTCTTCTTCGGTCTTCTGCTTCCCAGATTTCAGATGAAGAGGTACCTTTCAGAAAGCAGTTCGGAGGGCGCAGACTGTTGGTTTTCTTTGCCACTCTGGCTAACTATTCAAAATGGCAATTTTATATACCCCAAAACATTGGACCATCTGATGGGTTTGATGTCATCAAAACATTAAAATTCAAATTCAATTAGATTCTGGTATCTTGGGGCATAATTTAAACTGATTGGCCAAATTCAAATTTGTTGTGTACCATGGCAACTCAGCTTCAGCTATTTGTTTCACAGCCAAATGTTACATTTTTTAAACTTCCCAGCACACTCTGTGCTTTTCTAGGTCCATACCAGCTTCCACTCTCTCTTAAAGGTACAGTATACAGTATACACCTTCATAACAGTCACCTCAGTTCCAGGACACCACTGCAGGAGTTTCTCAGGATAGTATACTCAGCCCAACCATCTTCAGATGATACAGCAATGATCTTCCCTCCACCATAAGGTCAGGAATGGGGATGTTCATGGCGATTACATAATAATCAGTACCATTTGTGACCATGCGTAGCAGTCTTTTTTAAATTATTCATTCACAGCATGTGGTTGTGGCTGCCTAGACCAGCGTTTATAGCTAAGAGGGCAGTTAAGAATCAACCAAATTGCTGTGGGTCTGGAGTCACATGTAGGCCAGACCAGGTAAGAATGGCAGGTACCTTCTCTAAAGGACATTATAGAGTCATAGAGTCCTACAGCATGGCGACAGACATTTTAACTCAAACTGGTCCATGCTGACCAAAATTTCCATTCACTCTAACCCTGTTGCCCTGAACCTAGCCCATCTTATCCATGAATTTGTCCAAATACCTTTTAAATATTGTTAATGTACCCACCTCAACCACTTCCACTGACAGCTCATTCCACATGTGTACCATCTTCTATTCTCCAACCCTGGGAAAAAAAAACTTATCCATGTCTCTCATGATCTTATACACTTTCTGTAAGATCCCCCCTCTGTCTCTTACGCTGTAAAGAGAAAAGGCCTAGCTTGTCTAACCTCTCCCTATAACTCAGACCATTGAGTCCTGGCAACATCCTTGTAAATTTCTTCTGCACTCTTTCCAGTTTAATAATATCCTTAGCAAGGTGACCAAAACTGAACACAATACTCCAAGTGCAACCTCACTAATGTCCTGTACCACTGCAACATAACTTCCCAACTTCTATACTCAGTGCCCTGACTGATGAGGGCCAGTGTGCCAAAAAACTTCTTCACTGCCCTGTCTACCTGGGACTCCACTTTCAGAGAACTGTGCACCTGAACTCTAAGATCCCTCTGTTCCACTACACTCCTTAAGGCCCTATCATTCACCATGAAACTCCTATCTTGATTTGACTTTCAAATGCACTACCTCACACTCATCCATATTAAACTCCATATTAAATGTAGTGTACAAAATACCATGCAAGGACTGCACAAAACACTATATAGGACAAACAGGAAGACAGCTAACAATCCGCATACATGAACATCAACTAGCCACGAAACGACACGAACAGCTATCCTTAGTAGCCACACACGCAGACAACAAGCAACATGAATATAACTGGGACAACACTACTATCATAGGGCAAGCCAGACAGAGAACAGCCAGGAAATTCCTAGAGGCATGGCATTCATCCACAAACTCCATCAACAAACACATCGACCTGGACCCAATATACCAACCACTACAGCGGACAGCTGAAACTGACAACCGGAAGCGGCAGGGACAGACCACTATAAACACCGGAGGAAACATCAAAGAAGCGCTTCGCAGGAGGCTCCCAAGCACTGATGATGTCGCCTAGCCAGGGGACGAAACGTTTGCTACAAAAACTTCCAGCTCGGCGAACAGAACCACAACAACGAGCACCTGAGCTACAAATCTTCGCACAAACTTTGAATATTAAACTCCAATTGCCATTTCTCAGCCCACTTCCCCAGATGATCAAGATCCTGCTGCAAATTCTGATAACCTTCCCCACTGTCCACGATACCGTCTATTTTAGTTTCATCAACAAACTTACTAATTATGCCTTGTACATTCTCACCAAATCATTGATATAGATAACAAACATCAAAGGGTCCAGCACCAACCCCTGAGGCACTCCACTAGTCACAGGCTCCAGACTGATCAGCATCCTTCCACTATTACCCTCTGCTTCCTACCATCAAGCCAATTGTGTATCCAATTTGCCAGCTGCCTCAGATTCCACGTGATCTAACCTATCAGAGCAGCCTACCATGTTAATCAAAGACCTTACTCAAATCCATATAGACTATGTCAACCTTCCTGGTCACTTCATCAAAGAACTCTAACAAATTTGTAAGGTATGATCTCCCACGACATTAATGAACCAGATTGGTTCTAAACTATTGGCAAAGGTTTAATGGTCAACATTAGATTTTTCATTTCAGGTTTTTATTGAATTTAAATTCCACCATCTGCCATGGCTGAGATTCTAAACCAGGTCCCAGAAAACTATCTGGGACACGAGATCAATAGCCTGGATATAATACCACTAGGTCATCACCTCCTCCAAGTCTACATCCAAATGCAGTTAGACCTGAGCAATATTGAGGTTTAGTCTAACAAATGACAAGTAACATTAGTGCAACACAAATGTCAGGCAATGACCATTTCTAACAAGAGAAAATCTAACCATTGCCCCTTGACATTGAATGACATCACCATTATTCAATCTCCCACTATCAACATTCTGGGGTAGCCATGATGTGGAGGTACCAGTTTTGGACTGGGTTGGACAAAGTTAAAAAAATCACACAACACCAGGTTATAGTCCAACAGGTTTATTTGGAAGCACTAGCTTTTGGAGCGCTGCTCCTTCATCATAAACCTGTCGGACTATAACCTGGTGTTGTGTGATTTTTAACATTCTGGGGGTTATCACTGACCAGAAACTGAATGGATAAGCGATATAAATATGGTGGCTACAAGTTGGAACTGGACAGAGGCATGGAATCCAGCAGTGAAGGACTTTTGGCAACTGAACCTGAGTGTGGACAAGTGTAAAATAATACACTTGTGAAAACCATGTGCAATAGAAGGTACAATATATAGGGAGCTGCAGGAGCTGAGGGACCTATGAATGTGTGCACAGATCATTGAAACTGACAAGGCTGGTAGAAAGGTCTAAATTGAAGTGATCTAAAGACCTCCCATTAATTCTAAGACTGATCTGAATGACATGTCTTCCTGTTTTCTAAACTTTGAGTTCAGATCCTTGGTCTGCTGGGGCGTTTCTCCTCTTTGCCTACTACTCAGTCCACAGGATGGTACTGTCTGTTGTAATTGTATCTGTTTGGGATTAAGGGGATATAATCAACCAGGAGAAAGTGAGGACTGCAGAATGCTGGAGATCACAGTCAAAAGTGTGGCGTTGGAAAAGCACAGCTGGTCAGGCAACATCCAAGGAGCAGGAGAGTCGACGTTTCAGGCTTGTGCTCTTCATCAGGAAGATGAAGGGGATTTTGCTATTAGGGTATATAGTTTGATTCCAATAAGTAATTTTTAATGAGCATTTTCTTCCATTTATTGAAAATATGTTTGTTTATAATAAACAAGATTTTTTGAATTTGTTGAAGTAACTTGTTAAAAGTCTCTTCTGTTCTGAAATACAAGAATAAAGAGAAATTGACCATTTTGATGATGAAGTGAGACATTCAGACTTCCAATATGTCTCGTAGGGTAGTGGACCATGATACCAGTGCATTCTTTTTGTTCAGGCATTACTATTTGGTCGAAGGAATACTTTAAGTCAAAAGTTAAGAGAAAAGAAAGTTTAAAACTCGTGGCTAACCATGTGGATCTTTAAGAGGAGAGCCAGATGAAAGTAGAGACCCAGGTTCAAGTCCCATCTGCTGCAGAGGTGTGTAATAATATCTCTGAATGGGTGGATTTAAAGTAAGAGACCATAAGACGTATGAACAGAAATAGGCAATTCAGCGTATTGCATCTGCTCCAGTTTTCGATCATGGCTGATGTGTTTCTCAATTCCATTCTCCTGCCTTCTCCCATCATATTTGAATGCCTTACCAATCAGGAACATATATCTCTGTCTTCAATACACTCACAATACTTTTCACTGTATCTCAGTACATGTGACAATAATAAATCAAATCAAATCAATGGCTTGGCCTTTGCTGCCTTCAGCAGCAATAAGTTCCACAACGACACCACCCTCTGGCTGAAGAAATTCCTCCTCATCTCAGTTCTAAAGGGTCATCTTTTCACTCTGAGGCTGTCCCCTCGAGTCCGAGTATCTCCTACTATTGAAACATCTTTTCCACATTCGCTCTATCCAGGCCTCTCTGTATTCTGTGAGATTTAGTCAGATCCCCCTCATCCTTCTAAACTCCATTGAGTACAGACCTAGAATCCTTATCTGCTCCTGATATGACTAGCCCTACATCCCTGGGGTCATTCTTGTAAACATCCTTTGGACTCCATCGCCAGCGCATCCTTCCTTAGATGCAGGGCCCAAAACTGCTCACAATACTCTAAATGTGATCTGACTAGAGCCTTTACAGTATATCTCTGCTGTTGTATTCTAGCCCTCTCAAGATGAATGCTAACATTGTATTTGCCTTCTTAACTAACAGCTGAACCTACATGTTAATTAGGGCTCGCAAATCTCTTGTGTACTTCAGATTTCTCAATTTAGTCTATGCCTCTATTCTTCTCACTAAAGTGCATAACTCCACAGTTTTCCACATCGTACTCCATCTGCCACTTCTTTGCGCAGTCTCCTAGCCTGTGCAAGTCCTTCTGCAGCCTTCTCATCTCCTCAACATTGTCTCTCCTTCCACATATCTTTGTGTGATCTACAAATTTAACAACAATACCCTCAGTTTCTTCTTCCTGATCGTTGATGTGTAACATGGACTGCTGCGGAACTCCACTAGTCACGAGCTGACATCCTGAAAAAGACCCCTTTATCCCTACGCTGTGCCAATCCTCTGTCAATGGCAGTACCTTGCCCCTAACTATGAGGTCTTGGAAAGACAGTCAAAAAGGACAGTTCAGAAGGAAGAGTGGCAGGTCAAGGAAAGTCAGTGAGAAGGGAATTTAAAATAAGAAACCAGCTGTAGCTGAAGAGAAGCTTAGGTTTCAGGACTTAAGAAAAACTGTTCCATTCAATAGAAAAGATAGGATATAGAAGAAGAGTAATGCTAGGAAAATCAGTTTGTGGTCATTTCCATACGATAGAGCATGTCAATTGTTGGTTGCACAATGTACAATTAAAGGAAATGGTTGTTAAATGAGTCATTCAGTTCAGACAAGAGTCAATTAGAAGCAACATTTCAGCTTTCAGCATTTGAGAAGAGCTCAAAGATACTGAAATCTGGAACGTGCTCAAGTTGCCAGAAGACACTTTACGAACAAACATATGAACAAGGAACAAGAGGGAACTTGGCCCTTTGAGCTTGCTCCACCATTCAGCAAGATTAGAGTCCATCTGATTTTAATCTCAACTCTATATTCCAGCATGTCCTTGATAATCTTTCATTCCTTTGGTAACCAAGAATCTATCTATGTCTTCCTTAAAAATGTTTAAAGATTTTATATCCACTGCCTTTTGAGGAAGGGAATTGTAAAGTTTCACAACCCTCTTACAGAAAAATGTTCATCAATTAAATGCACAACCCTTATTTTTAAACAGTGACCTCTAGTTCTACATTTTCCTACAAGAGGAAACCTCTTTTCCACCTCCACCTTGTCAAGTCCCCAAAGGATCTTATATGTTTCAATTAATTCACCTCTAACTCGTCTAAACTCCAGAGGATACAGGCTTAACCTGTCTAGCCTTTCAGCATAAGGCAATCCACCATTCCAAGTATAGTCTCGTAAACCTTCTCTGAACTTCTTCCAGTGGATGAACGTGCTTTCGTAAATACTGTGACCATTGCTGACAGAACTCCAGATCATGAATGCCCTTTATAACTGAAGTATAATCTCCCTCCTCTTGTATTCAATTTTCCTTAAAATAAACAATAACATTCTAACTTGCTGTATCTGCATACGCACTTCCTGTGATTCATGCACTAAGGCACCCAGATACCTCTATATCTCAAAGCACTTAAATCTCTTACCATTTAGAAAGTACATTTCTTTTTTATTCTTTCCACAAAAATGGACAAGTTCACACTTTCTCACGTTACACTCCATATACCACATCTTTGCCCACTCGCTTAACTTTTGTAGGCTTCTTATGCCCTCTTCACAGCTCACTTTCCCACCTGTCTTTGTGGCATCAGCAAATGTAGCTCCCATATCTTGGATTTCTTCATCCAAATCATTTGTCTACATTGCAAACAATTGAAGCCCCAGCCCTGACCCCTGTGGCACACTACTTGTGACATCCTACCAACCTGAAAAAGACTCATTTATTCCCACTCTCTGCTCCCTGTGGCCGTTCCCCTCAACAATAAGTATACCATTTTGGATACTGTTGGGGGAGACGACTTATGAGGGGTAAGCAGTAGGGCAAAGGTCTCTGGCACAGAGTCAGTCCCTATTGCTCAGAGGGGAAGGGGGAAGAGGAGCAGAGCATTAGTCATTGGGGACTTCATAGTTGGGTGGGGGGGGTCAAAAGGAGGTTCTGTGGTGTGTTGGTGTGTTGCCTCCTAGCTGCCAGGGTTTGTGATGTCACTGATTGTGTTTTCAGGATCCTTGACGGGGAGGGGGAGCAGCCCCAAGTCTTGGTCCACATAGGCACCAATGACATAAGAAGGAAAAGGGATGGGGATTCAAGGTAGAAATTCAGGGAGCTAGGGTGGAAACTTAGAGCTAGAACAAACAGAGTTGTTATCTCTGGTTTGTTGCCTGTGCCATGGGCTAACGAAGCGAGGAATAAGGACAGAGAGGAGTTGAATATGTGGGTTGCAGGAGGGAGGGTTTCGGATACCTGGATAATCGGGACTCTTTCTGGGATAGGTGGGACCTCTACAAACAGGATGGTCTTCACCTGAACCAGAGGGGTACCAATATCCTGGGGGGGATATTTGGCAATGCCCTTTGGGTGAGTTTAAATTAATTCAGCAGGGGGAAGGGAACCAAAATTGTAGTTCCAGTGTACAGGAGATTGAGAGTAGTGAGGTCAGAACTAAGGTTTCAAAGTTGCAAGAAGTTGGTTTGAAGTGTGTCTACTTTAACGCCAGGAGCAGCCGGAATAAGGTGGGTGAACTTGCAGCATGGGTTGGTACCTGGGACTTCGATGTTGTGGCCATTTCAGAGACATGGATAGAGCAGGGACAGGAATGGTTGTTGCAGGTTCCGGAATTTAGATGTTTCAGTAAGAACAGAGAAGATGGTAGAAAAGGGGGCGGTGTGGCACTGTTAGTCAAGGACAGTTTTACGGTGGCAGAAAGGATGTTTGAGGACTGGTCTACTGAGATAATATGGGCCGAGATTAGAAATAGAGAGGAAAGGAGAGGTCACCCTGTTGGTAGTTTTCTATGTGCCTCTGAATAGTTCCAGAGATGTAGAGGAAAGGATAGCAAAGATGATTCTTGATAGAAGCGAGAGTAACAGGGTAGTTATTATGGGGGACTTTAACTTCCCCAATATTGACTGGGAATACTATATTTCAAGTACTTTAGATGGGTCAGTTTTTGTCCAATGTGAGCAGGAGGGTTTCCTGACACAGTATGTAGACAGGCCAACAAGGTAATAAACTTGGCCAGGTGTTTAATTTGGAGGTAGGTGAGCACTTTGGTGACAGTGACCACAATTCGGTTATGTTTACTTTAATTATGGAAAGGGTCAGGTATATACTGCAGGGCAAGAGTTATAGCTGAGAGAAAGGCAATTACGATGTGATTCGGCAAAATTTAGGAGGCATAGGATGGGGACAATTGAAATGTGGAGCTTATTCAAGGAACAGCTACTACGGCTCCTTGATAAGTGTGTATCGGTCAGGCAGGGAGTAAGTTGCTGAACACAGGAGCCATAGTTTACTAAGGAATCTCATGTCAACAGGAAGAAGAAGGCTTATGTTAGGATGAGATTGATGGCTCAGTTAGAGCGTTTGAGAGTTACAAATTAGCCAGGAAAGATATAAAGAGAGAGCTAAGAAGAACCAGGAGAGGACATGAGAAGTCCTTGACAGATAGGATCAAGGAAAATCCAAAGGCTTTCTATAGGTATATCAGGAATAAAAGAATGACAAGAATAAGACTAGGGCCAATCAAGGATAATAGTGGGAAGTTGTGTGTGGAGTCACAGTAGATAGGGAAGCACTAAATGAATACTTTTTGTCAATATTCACACTCGAAAAAGATAATGTGGTGAGGAGAATACTGAGATACAGGCTACTAGACTAGACGGGATTAAGGTTCACAAGGAGAAAGCGTTAGCAATTCTGGAAAGTGTGAAAATAGAAAGGTCCCCTGGGCCGGCTGGGATTTATCCTAGGATTCTCAGGGACGCCGAGGAGATTGCCGAGTTTTTGGCTTTGATCTTTATGTCGTCATTGTCCATAGAAATAGTGACAGAAGACTGGAGGATATCAAATGTTGTCCCCTTGTTCAAGAAGAGGAGTAGAGACAATGCTGGTAGCCTTATTTTGGTTGTGGGTAAAGTGTTGGAAAGAATTATAATAATCGTATGGAAAGGAATAAGTTGATTAGGGATAGCCAACACAGTTTTGTGAAGGGTAGGTCATGCCTCACAAACTTTATTGAGTTCTTTGAGAAGGTGACCAAACAGGTGGATGAGGGTAATATAGTTGATATGGTGTATATGGATTTCAGTAAGGCAATTTGATAAGGTTCCCCACGGTAGGCTATTGCAGAAAATATGGAGGCATGGGATTGAGGGTAATTGGATCAGAAATTGGCTTGCTGAAAGATGACAGAGGGTGGTCGTTGATAGGAAATGTTCATCCTGGAGTTCAGTTACTAGTGGTGTACCATAAAGATCTGTTTTGGATCCACTGCTGTTTGTCATTTTTCTAAATGACCTGGATGAGGGCGTAGAAGGATGGGTTAGTAAATTTGCGGATGACACTAAGGTTGGTAGAGTTGTGGATAGTGACAAAGGATATTGTAGGTTACAGTGGGACATAAATAAGCTGCAGAGCTGGGCTGAGAGGTGGAAAATGTGTGAGATGATTCACCTTGGAAGGACTAACAGAAGTACAGAGTACTGCAGAGTACTGGGCTAATGGTAAGATTCCTGGTAGTGTAGATGAGCAGAGAAATCTTGGTCACCCAGGTTGATAGGGTTGTTAAGAAGGCATACATTGTATTAGCTTTTATTGGTAGAGGGATTGGGTTTCGGAGCCATGAGGTCACGCTGCAGCTGCACAAAACGCTGGTGCAGCTGCATTTGGAGTATTGCGTACAGTTCTGGTCACCACATTACAGGAAGATTTGGAAGCTTTGGAAAAGGTTCAGAGGAGATTTACTAGGTTTTTGCCTGATATGGAGGAAAGGTTTTACTAGGAAAGGCTGAGGGACTTGAGGCTGTTTTCGTTAGAGAGAAGAAGGTTGAGAGGTGACTTAATTGAGAGATATAAAATAATCAGAGGGTTAGAAGGGTTGGACAGTGAGAGCGTTTTCCTCGGATGGCGATGGCTAGCATGAGGGGACATAGCTTTAAATTGAGGGGTGATGGATATAGGACAGATGTCAGAGGTAGTTTCTTTACTCGGAGGAGTAGGGGCATGGAATGCACTGCCTGCAACAGTAGTAGGCTCGCCAACTTTAAGGGCATTTAAATGGTCATTGACAGGCATATGGATGAGAATAGAATATTGTAGGTTAGATGGGCTTTGGATTGGTTTCACAGGTTGGCGGAAAATCGAGGGCTGAAGGGCCTGTACTACGCTGTAATGTTGTATATCCACTGGTTCCCCTTTATCGCCAGCACATGTTATTTTGTGAAAGAAATTCAATAAAATAAATTAGTTAAACATGATTTCATTTGCCAAAGCTAAGCTGGCTCTGCCTGATTATCTTGAACTTATTCAAGTGTCTTCTTATGATGCCTTTAATAACAGCTTCTAACATTGTCCCTATGACAGATGTTAGGCTAACTGGTTTGGAGCTTTCTGCCTCCCTCTGTTTTTGAACAAAGTCATTACATTAACTACTTTCCAATTTAAAGGAACCTTCCTTGAACCTAATCAGCTTTGGAAAATTATAACCAACCCATCAACTATTTCAATTAAAACAGAAATTACTGGAGAAACTCAACAGATCTGACAAGCATCTGGACAGAGAAAGCAGAGTTAATGTTTCAAGTCCAGGAGTCCAGTGATCCTTCTTCCTCATTTGACCTGAAACATTGACTCTGTTTTCTTTTGATAGATGTTGCTAGACTTAATGACTTTCTCCAGTTATTTCTGTTTTTGTTTAAAATCTATACTATCTGCAGTTTGTTGATTTTGTTTCTCCATTAACCATTTCACTGGCTACTTCTTTTAAGACCCTTTGATGAAATCCATCAGGTCACCCCATAGTTGTAACAATCTACTGAGTAATACTTACCCAGTAATTTTTTTAAGATTCTCCCTCCCTTTCAATTCCTGAATTCAGCTATTTCTGGCTTGCTTTTTTTTAATTTGATTTGATTGATTATTGTCACATGTACCTAGCTACAGTGAAAAGTTTTGTTTTGCGTGCAGTACAGGCAGATTATACCATACACAGTGCATTACAATAACAGAACAAAGAATACAATGTTATGCTGTAATGTCGAGGTGCTGGTGTTTGACTGAGGTGGACAAAGTCAGAAGTCACATAACATCAGTTTATAGTCCAACAGATTATGTGAAATCATAAGCTTTTGGAGTGCTGCTCCTTTCTCAGGTGAAGTCCACCTGATGAAAGAGCAGTGTTCCAAAAATTTATGACTTCAAATAAACCAGTTGGACTATAACCTGGTGTTGTGTGACTTCTGAGAACACATGCAGAGAAAGTGCACAAAGAGCGAGATCAACATTAAATTTAAAGTTTGAGAGGTCCATAACAGTGGGGAAGAAGCTGTTCTTGAATCTGTATGCTCTCTAGTGAAGACTGAGGTAAAACATGTGTTCAATTCATCCACCATGTCTTTAATCTCCAGTACTAATTCCCCAGATTCATCTTCTACAGAATTAACGTTTAGTTTGTTAACTCTTTAAATATCTGAAGAAACTTTTCCTATCTGTTTTAATACATCCAGCTAACTTTCTCTTCCAATCTAATTTTTCCTTTCTTATGAATCTTTTATTAACCTTTTGCTTTTTTATATATTCTGTCCAATCTTTTGACCTATGAACAATCATTGCACATTTATGTGTCTTTTCTTTGAATTTGATACTATCTTTGACTTTTTTACTTAACTATGGATAGTGGGTCCTTCCCATAGATTTTTTCTTATTTACTGGAATGCATGTATCCTTGGCTTTCTGGAGAATCTCTATGAATGTTTGCCACTGCATTTCTATTAATCAACCTCTTAACATAAAATGTTTTAGGTTATCACTTTTGCTAGCTCTGCTTTCATGGCCTCATAATGCCTTTTCTAAATTCAAAATAGTAGCTTTTGAGCCACATTTCTCTCCATTAAACTGCATTTAAAATTCAATTATGCTGTGTTTGCTGCTACTCAGGGCACATTCACTATAAGGCCAGTATCTAATCCTGTCTTATTGTTTAAAGCCAGGCCTAGTATTTCCTGCTTTCTGGTTGCTGCCATAACATGCTGATTTTAGAAACCTGTCCTGAAAGCTTTCGACAAATTTCTCATTTTTCTGATCTGAATTTTCCAGTTTATATGCAGGTTAAAATCCTCCATGATAGTTGCTTGCAGGCTTTTGACTAGCTCCCATTAGTTCTTCCTTTATATTATGTCCTACCATGTGGTTACTGTTGGGGGGCCTGTACACAACTCCCACAAGTGACCACTTGCCTTTATCATTCCTCATTGATACCTAGACTGCTTCTGTAACCTGATTTCCTGAATTTGTCAGCTCTCTCTATTATGCTAATGCCATCTTTAATTAACAAAGCCACTGCTCCACCCTTTCCTAGCTTCCTGTCCTTCCTAAATGTTATATACCCCCTCAATATTCAGGTCCTAATCTAGGTCATGCTGCAGCCATGTCTCAATACTAGCCACTGAATCATGCTTACTCATCTCAATTTATACTGCTAGTTCATCTGTTTTGCTTTGAATGCAATGTGTATTCAAACACACTGCCTTAGGTTTGATCCATTTACTATTTTTGTTACCTCTAATCCTATCTGCTGATTTGCTCTTAATCTGCATTCGCTGTTCTTTTCTGTCATTGTCTGTTTGTCTTTTCCCACATAAATTCCTTCCTCTGTTTCATTTACCCGACTCTTTGATTCATCACAACTTCCCAAATTTGGGCCCTTGCCCTCACTATTTAATTTAAAATTCATTCCTCTAGTTTTGCAACTTGTAAGAACACCAATCCCAGTACAAAATGGCCTCACTCATACAAATCCCATTTTCCCTTGGAACGGTGATAATGTCCCACAAACTGGATCCCACCTCTAACACCAGCCTTTCAGTCACTCATTCATCTCTCTAGTCTGATTGGCCCAATGCCAATTTGCCTATGGCTCAGGAAATAATCCAGAGATTATTTGAGGTTCTGCTTCTGAATTTGGTGTTGAGCTCCTTTTACTGACAATGGAGAACCTCTTTCCTAGTTCAATGTCATTGGTGCCTGCATGGACCAGGATAACTGGGTCCTCCCCAACCCATTCCAAGAGCCTCTCCAGCTCCGAGCAGATATCCGAAATTGTGACACAAGACAGACCACACAGCTGTCTGGATTCAGTCCCTTTGCTGCAGAGAATCCCCCTGACTATACGTCTCCTTTTCCCACCACAACTCTTTTGACTCCCTCAGCTTGGATGACTTCCTGTACCATGGTCATTTTGCTCATCAATCCCACAGATCCTGCTTTCATTCAGTCAAGCTGAGAGAACTTCAAGCCTATTGGACAGTTGCACAGCTGACCTTCAAACCAGCCTGTAAAACATATCCTCAAAAAGCTACTCACTTATGCCAGATATCAATTTTGCATTCTTTTTCACTATCCCCTACAATGCATTTTCATCCCTCCTTAAATAGGACACAAAAACTGCATTCGGTATATGAGATACAGTATCACCAAAAACCTGATAAACCCAAAGTAAACAATTTCACATTTTCTCTCACCATAGTCACTCAAGCTATCTAGATTTACCTACAAACTCCTTATGTCTTCAATGCACCATAGTTTACTATGTGTCATTTTGTCAACTGAAACTTGAGGTACCATGCCTTCACTCCCATTATTTAAGTCATTGATATACACTGTAAAATGATAAGGGCCAGTACAGACTCCTGCAGGACTTCACTTGTCATATCCTCTCAATCTGGCATAAGATTGATTGTTCATAGTCTCCCTTTTCTGCCAGGCAGTCTTCTGTCCTTGCTGATCTGTTACCCCCTACACTATAAACTTTTACTTTCTGCATGACCTTTGTGATGAAGCAGCTCCTTTAACAAGGTTATGTTCTTGATTTTTTTCAGAGAGGTCACAAAAGACACAGACTCCAAAAAGTCTAAATTGAACGGTTTTAGGGCCAGTTTGATTATAGCTAACAGATGCTAACTCATGCATCAAGCTTTCAAGTTCTTGAAAAAAAACACTTGTACAATGAAATGGGAGTGGCCAGCTCTCCCAGCTCAGCTTTTCTCTGGTTTGGTTTGGTTTTTAGCAGTAGTGTGGAAAAAGCTGTTGGACCCAAAGAAGCAGGTCTAGGCTGGTACTCTCTGACTTCTCTCCTGTAAAACGCTGGGTTTATTTTTCTTTTTGTGCCAAGGAGTTTGTAAGAGGATTGTTGCAAGTATTGGGAACAGTAACATTAGGTTGGGATAATCTGTTGTGTTTTTGGATAGGTTAAGTTATTCTGTATTCTGTTTTCTTTTGTTTGCGCTTCATTCGGTAATCTTGGAAATAAATTCTGTTTTGTTTAAAACCAAGTGATTTGACCAATGGTATTTCTCCTGGAATATCCACTTTACACCGGCTTAAAGCAACGAGCAAAGTTAGGGTCTGGGATACCTTCTTAAAATTGTTTTGAGGGGGTCTGACCTGGTCCATAACATGGTAAAAACAAGGACTGCAGATGCTGGAAACCAGAATCTAGATTAGAGTGGTGCTGGAGCAGGAAAATCGACATTTCGGGCAAAAGCCCTTCATCAGGGATAGAGGCAGGGTGCACTCTGCAGGCTTTCTGCCTCTATTCCTGATGAAGGGCTTTTGTCCGAAATGTTGATCTTCCTGCTCCTCGGATGCTGCCTGACCTGCTGTGCTTTTCCAGCACCACTCTGATCTAGACTCTGGCCCATAACATATTTAATGCAACGTCTTATCACACGTCTATTGGAAATCCATATTTAGTATATCCGCAGGCTCTCCTTTATCCACAACCACATGCTACTCCTTTTAAGAACACCAGTAAATTGCTTAAACATGTTTCCTCTTTGCCAAAGCCATGCTCACTCTTCCTGAATATCTTGAGTTTTTCAAACTGCATCACTATAATCTCTTTCATGATGTTTCTAAAATGCTCCCCATGTCAGATGTCAAGCTAACTGGCCTATTGTTTCCTGTTTTCTGCCCCTCCTTTTTTGAGCAGAGGGATTATATTTGTTACTTGCTATTCTGAGGGAACCTTTCCTGAATTGAAGGAATTTTGGAAAGTCAACACCAACGAATCGATGACCTCATTAGCAACCTCTTTTCAGACCCAAGAATGAAACTCATCTGGACCCAGAGACTTGTCAGCACACATCAGTTTTCTTAGCACTGCTTGACTGTGATTGTAATTTTATCATGTTCTTCTCTCCCTTCCAACTCTTGATTAAGAGCTATTGCTGGAATTTTTTATTCTTTATGGTTGAAACAGAACAATATATTTGAAAATATCTATTATTATTTCCCCATTCTCACCCTCTCGAGAAGCAATGCCTACACTCATGCTCTATTTTTTCCTGATGATTAACCTTTCAGACAATCGCTGCTGTTCTTTAAGGTTTGATGAATCATAAGATCATAATGCCTTACGATGTAGGAGCAGATACATGTGAACTCCACCCCCTGCAAGTTCCCCTCCAAGCCATTCACCATCCTCTCTTGGAAATATATCGCCATCCTTTAGTATTACTGGGTCAAAATCCTGGAATTCCCTCCCTGATAGCTTTGTAGGTTAACCTACATACACTTAATGGACTGCAGCAGTCCAAGAAGGCAGCTCACCACTATGACAATTTGCATGAGGCTCAGGTAATAATCCAGAGATTTTGGAGGTTCTACTTTTAATTTAGTGTTTGCTCCTCATATTCTTAATGTAGAACCACTCTCACAGTTCTCCCAATATAGCTGGCACCTGCATGACGATGGTAATTGTACCCTTCTCTCTGTCACTATACAGATTTTCTCTAGCGATGAGCAGATGTCTGGTTGTAATAACTAGTCCTGTATGTATAGCCAGTTGCACTGAGGTTAGAGAAACCAGCTTTAAACAATTAGCTAATTAAACAGTCAGCTAACACAGTATGTTTATTCTGTATAAGCTTCAAGAATGAAATAGCCCTGATCACCTTTCCACGATGCTCCGGGTATTGTTAATTACAGACTGATTAGATTTTAAGATGGAAATTCATGATTGACACTCTACATAAGCTCGTAAGATACAGGAACAGAATTAGGCCATTTGGCCCATCGAGTCTGCTCCGCTATTCAATCATGGCTGATATGCTCCTTCACCATGGACATCCAGTCCCTGTACACCTTCATCCCCCATCACGAAGGACTCAAAGCCCTCCGCTTCTTCCTTTCCCGCCGTACCAACCAGTACCCTTCCATTGACACCCTCCTTCGACTGACTGAACTGGTCCTCACCCTGAACAACTTCTCTTTCCAATCCTCCCACTTCCTCCAAAACGAAAGGAGTAGCCATGGGCACCCGCATAGGCCCAAGCTATGCCTGCCTCTTCGGAGGATATGTGGAACAGTCCATCTTCCCCAGCTACACTGGCACCACCTCCCACCTTTTCCTCCACTACATCGATGACTGTATCGGCGCCGCCTCGTGCTCCCACGAGGAGGTTGAACAGTTCATCCACTTCACCAACACCTCCCACCCCGACCTCAAATTCACCTGGACAGTCTCAGATTAATCCCTCCCCTTCCTCGACCTTTCTATTTCTAGCCCAGGCGACCGAATCAACACGGACATCTACTACAAACCGACCGACTCCCACAGCTACCTGGACGACACCTCCTCCCATCCTGCCCCCTGTAAAAACGCCAACCCATTCTCCCAATTCCT
>NC_057715.1:118592563-118645563 GCF_004010195.1 Chiloscyllium plagiosum | reverse complement strand
TCATGCCCGAAACGTCGATTCTCCTGCTCCTTGGATGCTGCCTGACCTGCTGCGCTTTTCCAGCAACACATTTTCAGCTCTGATATGCTCCTCACCCCCATTTTCCTGCCTTCTCTCCTTATCCCTTAAACCCATTACCAATTAAAAATCTGTCTAACCTCTCCTTAAATTTACTCACAGTCCCAATATCCCTACACATACCCCCACTTTGGGGTAGCAAGTTCCACAGATTCACAACCCTTTGGGAGAAGTAGTTTCTTCTCAACCCTGTTTTAAATTTGCCGGCCTTTACCCTAAGACTGTGACCTCTCATCCTGGAATGCACCACAAGCGAAAGCATCCACTCCATGTCTATTTTATTCATACTTTTTATTATCTTCAGTACCTCAATTTGATCTCCCATCATTCTTCTAAATTCCAGAGTATATGTTATATCTCTCTTCATACGACAAACCCCTTATCTGTGGGATCAAACTGGTGAACCTCCTCTGAACTGCCCCCAATGCCACTACATCTTTCCTCAAATAAGGGGACCAAAACTGGGCACAGTACTCCAGGTGTGGTCTCATCAATGCCTTGTATAGTTGCAACAATACTTCCTTACCTTTATATTCTATTCATTTAGCTATAGAAGCCATATTACATTTGCCTTCATTATTATTTGCTGGACATGTCTGCTAGTCTTTTGTGACTCATGAACAAGCACAGCTAGATCCCTCTGTACTAGAGCACCCTGACACCTCTCCCCATTAAGATAATAGGTCGCCTTCCCACTTTTTCAACCCAAATGCATGACCTCACACTTATCCATGTTAAACTCCATCTGCCACATTTTGGCCCACTCTCCAAACGTATCCATATCTATTTGTAAGGTTCTTAGCAAACTCTTGGTTACATTTATTTTCCGTAGGTGCACTTATCTGCCTCTGTGTGATTTGATGAAAGAAATTGCATAATTGATGGTGTAGTGATTACAATGAGGTCATCGAGGAGAAAGTGAGGTCTGCAGATGCTGGAGATCAAAGTTGAAACTTTATTGCTGGAACAGCACAGCAGGTCAGGCAGCTTCCAGGGAACAGGAGATTCGACGTTTCGGGCACAGGCTGAAGAAGGGCATGTGCCCGAAACGTTGAATCTCCTGTTCCCTGGATGCTGCCTGACCTGCTGTGCTGTTCCAGCAATAAAGTTTCAACTTACAATGAGGTCAGCCAGGTGCACCTCAAATAATATGAACCAAAACCAGAAATTACTGGAAAAACTCAGCAGGTCTGGCAGCACCTGTGGAGAGAAATCAGAGTTAACGTTTTGGGTTGAGTGACCCTTCCTCAGCCAGTTCTGAGGAAGGGTCACTTGACCAGAAATGTTAACTCTGATTTCTCTCCACAGATGCTGCCAGACCTGCTGAGTGTTTCCAGCAATTTCTGTTTTTGTTTCTCTTTTACAGCATCTGCAGTTCTTATGGTTTTTATTTTCCATAGAATATGAGTTCCCTGATTGGTGCTGTTAATTTGGTCCAATCAGGGAGCCCATCACTGACAGAGCTAAACAGGAGTGTCATAGGTTCTGTTCACTCTGACAGCCAGCTCTGAGGGAGCTGAATCAGTGTCAAGGACTCTTCATAAATAAATTAAAGGTGACTTGGTGATGGAATATCAATCTCTGTAGAGTTATTTAGTGGCAACAAGAGTGGGCTTAATGATGGAACCATGCAGAAGTGCCTACTAGCTGAAGCCCAACTGGACTTTAAATAGGCACTACAACTAGCTTTATCATTGGAAACTCTGGCAAGTGGAGCATATCAGTTGCAGGGTACACTGATGGAAGTGGACACTCTTGCAAGTTTGACTGAACTTGGGGAACACCACTTGAGTGAAGGCAATTGCATAACCTCACTTATTTCTGACCAGAGGGACTCAAGGTTAGCCCACAGTAACACCCAATACAAAGCCAAGCCTCAGCAAATTGATTAAAATTTTCTTCAGGATCTGAGCTGGCAAACCATTGTATTTACTGCTGGTATACAGACTCAAGAAAGCAAAAGGGACTAACTAGATTTAAATCGAGTAACAGACCTCGTAGGTTGGTATCCAGGAGAGTGCACACCCTGAAAAGTCCACCTGTATCTGGTTTGGAACAGTTAAATTGCTCAGTAACATCCAAATCAGCATCGTCAAAATAAATGCCTGGTTGATAGGTCACCCAATTCTAATGGAAGTTGATACCGGCACGGCTGTTTCAGTGATCAGCCTTTAACTGAAAAAAAACAAAGGAATTGTGAATGTTGTAAATCAGAAACAAAAAACAAAGCTGCTGGAAAAGCTCAGCAGATCTGGCAGCATCTGTGAAGAGAAATCAGAGTTAACGTTTCGGGTCTGGTGACCCTTCCTCAGAACTAGCTCAGGAAGGCTCCCAGGACCCAAAACGTTAACTCTGATTTCTCTCCACAGATGCTGCCAAATATGCTGAACTTTTCCAGCAACTTCTGTTTTCATTTCAGTCTTTAAATTTGCTTTTGACTCCAACCTGTAAGTTTGTACTAGACTGAGAATCTATGCTGGGGAACCTTTACAGATTAAGGGTACAACTTCAGTTCCTGTCTCTTATGACAAGTAGTTGGTTCAGTTACCATTGATTGTAGTAAAAGGTTCAGGCCCAAGCTTGATGGGGCAAAATTGGTTGAGAAAGATTCAGCAAGATTGGCTCAACATTTTTCAATTAGATGAGGGACAGGATGTACATGTATTTGGAAAGGCAAGGACTGATTCGGGATAGTCAACATGGCTTTGTGTGTGGGAAATCATATCTCACAAACTTGATTGAGTTTTTTGAAGAAGTAACAAAGAAGATTGATGAGGGCAGAGCAGTAGATGTGATCTATATGGACTTCAGTAAGGTGTTCGACAAGCTTCCCCATGGGAGACTGATTAGCAAGGTTAGATCTCATGGAATACAGGGAGAAAAAGCCATTTGGATACAGAACTGGCTCAAAGGTAGAAGACAGAGGGTGGTGGTGGAGGGTTGTTTTTCAGACTGGAGGTCTGTGACCTGTGGAGTGCCACAAGGATTGGTGCTGAGCCCTCTATTTTTTGTCATTTACATAAATGATTTGGATGCGAGCATAAGAGGGACAGTTAGTAAGTTTGCAGATGACACCAAAATTGGAGGTATAGTTGGGAGGTCATGTTGCAGCTGTACAGGACACTAGTTAGGCCACTGTTGGACTATTGCATGCAATTCTGGTCTCCTTTCTATCGAAAAGATGTTGTGAAACTTGAAAGGGTTCAGAAAAGATTTACAAGGATGTTGCCAGGGTTGGAGGATTTGAGCTACAGGGAGAGGCTGAACAGGCTGGGGCTGTTTTCCCTGGAGCGTCGGAGGCTGAGGGGTGACCGTATAGAGGTTTACAAAATTATGAGTGGTATGGATAGGATAAATAAACAAAGTCTTTTCCGTGGGGTCGAGGTGTCCAGAACTAGAAGGCATAGGTTTAGGGTGAGAGGGGAAAGATATAAAAGAGACCTAAGGGGCAACTTTTTCATGCAGAGGGTGGTACGTGTATGAAATGAGCTGCCAGAGGATGTAGTGGAGGCGGTACAATTGCAACATTTAAGAGGCATTTGGATGGGTATATGAATAGGAAGGGTTTGGAGGGTTATGGGCCGGGCGCTGGCAGGTGGGACTAGATTGGGTTGGATATCTGGTCGGCATGGACTTGTTGGACCGAAGGGTCTGTTTCCATGCTGTACATCTCTATGACTCTATCTATGACTCTAGAAAATGGCTGCATGAGTGAAGTCCTAATTAAATATCTGGAGGTTTTTTAGGAAGGTTTGGGGACTATCAAAGCAGCCAAGGCCAACTTGTATGTTGACTAGGAAGCAATTCCTTGATTTTGCAAAGCTGGCAGAGGTGCTGACCTTTACTAAGTTGGATATGAGCCAATTTAGATATGCAGTTAGAAGAGGAATCTACAAACACTACATTGGACAAACAGGCAGAAAACTAGCTACCAGGATACATGAACATCAACTAGCCACAAAAAGACATAACCCTCTCTCACTAGTATCCTTACATACAGATGAGGAAGGACACCACTTCGACTGGGACAACACATCCATCTTAGGACAAGCCAAACAGAGACACGCACGAGAATTCCTAGAAGTATGGTATTCCAACCAGAACTCATTGACTTGGATCCCATTTACCACCCCTGAGAAATAAACAGGAAATCATACTACCACAGGAAATTATATCACCACAGGAAATGACATCACCAACCAGGAACTCTAAGCACATAATTAGAAAGCAGGTCTTGCCACCAGCTCTTCATCCGGAGGCTCACTGTTGATGTTACCTAGTATGGTGACGAAATGTCTGAAAATGAACCGTCCAGCTCAGTGAGCAAACCTACATCCAGAATGCCAAGATAGAGGAGGCAGGTTTGATAGTCAGATTTGGGGTCAGGAAGTTCCACCAATACCAATACCTTTATGGACATAAATTTATAATATTAAAGCAGACCTCAAACCCCTGCTGGTCTGCTTAAAGAGGACAAGGAAGTGATGCCTATAGCTTCAGGTCAAATTCAGCAGTAGGATCCAATACTAATTGCGTATAATTACAATTTGGAACACCATCAGGGAGGCCAAGTAGCAATTGCAGATACATTGAGCCACCTCCAACTGGCAGATACACTGGAACAGTCTGTAATGGTTTTACATTTCCTGGACACACACAGCTGACAATATGAAATTTTAGACACAGAAAGAACTTGTCCCGTCAAAACTGAAACAGCTGGGGGTGATGGGGAAACCAAAGGGCCGTCACAACCAGAACTGAAACCTTTTTGAACCCAGAGAGACCAGATCACCATAGAGCATGGTATATTATTATGGGGAGCAAGAGTGATTGTCCCAAGCAATGGTCGCTACCAGATAATGGCTGAACTCCACCAGGGTCATCCAGGGATTTCCAAATTGAAGATGTTGGCCTGAAGTTATGTCTGGTGGCCAGGATTGGATGCAGGCTTAAAGAAGCAGCTTCACTCAATAATAAATGCCCCCATTTCCTGTTTGATCATAGGATCACCCCTCGTGCAAGGACAGGGATAACTCCAGCAGGATTACTAATGGGGACAAGATGCTGCATCTGGTTAAATTTGATCTTCCTGGATCTGGAAGGAGGGTCAAGGGTGAAACACCATCAGGAACACCAATGCCAGACATAAGACTCTGCTAACCAAGAGAGACAGTTTACTGCAAGGCATGAAACGTAGTGTAGGAATCATGTGAAAGGCTCTGTATGGGTAAGAGCCACGGTCAATGGAAGGTTAAGTTCAGTGGCATATAAAATTTGGGTAGATGAAACGATACTGAACAAGCATGCGGACCATATGAAAGCTGCAAACTGGCAAATAATGCGGGAGCAAAATGTTCCCGGCTCCTTGACAGCCTTTACAATTGTTCTGGAACCTGTAGGTTCTCCCTCTCCATGAAGAGTTGAAAATACTTCAGAATCTGAGATAGATACGGCAGACGTTGCTGCCTGAAGAGGAGAACAACTTTCTTCCGAGATGCTCCGGATGCAAGAGGTGGCCGACTGTGCATTACCATGTCACCCACAACACAGGCTGAGTAGGAGGAACCTGACCCAGGAGAAGCTACAAAAAATAAATAAAACAGTCTATGTCCTTGGAACGGGATGGGGGGGGGGGTGGGGGGGTGTAGTGATTATAATGATGTCAGCCAGATGGACCTCATAGAACATGAGTTCCCTGATTGGAGCTGTTATCTGGTCCAATCAGAGAGCCCTGGTTAATGGATATAAATAGGAGTGTCAAAGATTTGTTTACTCTGAGAGTTGGCTCTGACCAAGCTGGATCAGTGTTGAGAACTTTCCACAAGTAAATAAAGGATGACATGGTGACGGGATACTGGCCTCTGTGGAGTTGTAGCTCCTGGCCCAGAGAACAATCAAGCATTTCTTAATGTGCTGAGCCCTCCTGAGCCCACAACAACTGGTGCCAATTGGAAAATCCAATCAAAAGGTTGTGTCCAGGCAAAATTGCCCTGAATATACACAGACAGTGTCAGTTTGTTTAGAATGCTCCCTTACTGCAAGAATAAGGTAATATTTGTATACATATGGTAAGGAGGGCCTGTTCCTATCCTGTAAAACTCTAAATTATAACATGTTCCTATAACTTGTCTATAAAATACCGGAAGGAACTGAAGAATGGAATTAGGAGAGCTAGATGGGGGCATGAAAACATTTTAGTGGGTAGGATTAAAGAAAACCCCAAGGTATTTGACACTTGATGTGAGGAACAAGAGAATGGCCATTGTGAGGGGAGGGCCGATTAGGGATAATGGAGGGAACTTGTGCCTGGAGCCGAAGGAGGTATTGAAGGACCTTAATGAATACTTTGCTTCAGTATTTACTACTGAAAGAGACTTTGATAGTTGTGAGGACAATGTGAAGCAGGCTGATATGCTCAAATAGGTTGATGTTAAGAAGGGGGATGTGCTGGAAATTTTGAAAAACATGAGAAGAGGTAAGTCCCCCTGGGCCAGACGGGATATATCCAAAGTTACTATGGGAAATGAGCGAAAAGATTGCTGTGCCTTTGGTGATGATCTTTGCACCCTCACTGTCCACTGGAGTAGTGCCAGATGATTGGGGGGTGGCAAATGTTATTGCCTTGTTCAAGAAAGGGAATAGGGATAACCCTGGGAATTACAGACCAGTCAGTCTTACAGACCAGTGGACAAATTATTGGAGAGGATTCTGAGAGACAGGATTTATGATTATTTGGAAAAACATAGAGAGATAGTCAGCATGGCTTTGTGAGGACCTTATTGAATTCTTTGAGGAAGTGATAAAACACATTGATGAAGGTAGGGCAGTGGATGTGGTGTATATGGATTTTAGCAAGGCGTTTGATAAGGTTCCCATGCCAGGCGTGTTCAGAAAGTAAGGAGGCATAGGCTACAGGGAAACCTGTCTGTCCAGATGCAGAATTGGCTGGCCCATAGAAGACAGAGGGTGGTAGTAGATGAAAAGTATTCAGCCTGGAGCTTGGTCACCAGTGGTGTTCCGCATGGATCTGTTCTGGGACCTCTGCTCTTTGTGATTTATATAAATGACTTGGATGAGGAAGTGGAAGGGTGGGTTAGTACGTTTGCTGATGGCATGAAGGTTGCTGGAGTTGTGGATCATGTGGAGAGCTGATGTAGTTGCAATGGGACATTGACAGGATGCAGAGCTGGGCTGAGACGTGGCAGATGGAGTTCAACCTGCAAAAGTGTGAAGTGATTCATTTTGGAAAGTCAAATTTGAATGCAGATTACAGGGTTAAAGGCAGGATTCTTGGCACTGTGGAGGAACAGAGGGATCTTGGGGTCCTTGTCCATAGATCCCTCAAAGCTGCCACCCAAGTTGATAGGGTTGTTAAGAAGGTGTATGGTGCGTTGGCTTTCATTAGCAGGAGGATTGAGTTTAAGAGTTACGAGATTATGCTGCAGCTCCATAAAGCCCTGGTAAGACCACACTTGGAATATTGCTTTAAGTTCTGGTTGCCTCTTTATAGGAAGGATGTGGAAACTTTAGAAAGAGTGCAGAGGAGATTTAGTAGGATGCTGCCTGGACTGGAGGGCAGGTATAATGAAGAAAGGTTTGGGAGCTAGGGCTTTTCTCATTGGAACAAAGAAGATGAGAGGTGCCTTGATAGAAGTGTGTGTATGGAATGAGTTGCCAGAGGCTGGTACAATTCCAACATTCAAAAGGCATCTGGATGCGTATATGAATAGGAAAGGTTTAGATGGATATGGACCAAGTGCTGGCAAATGGGACGAGATTAGATTCCCTACAGTGTGGAAACAGGCCCATAGATGTTGAGAGGCATAAATAGAATGGATAGCCAGAGACTTTTTCCCATGGCAGAAATGTCTATTACGAGGGAGCATTATTTTAAGGTGATTGGAGGAAGGTTTAGGGGAAATGTCAGAGGTAGATTCTTTATCCAGAAAGTGGTGGGTGTGTGGAATGCACTGCCAGTGGTGGTAGTAGAGTCAGGTACATTAGGGACATTTAAGTGACTCTTGGATAAACACATGGATGATCGTAAAATGAAGGGTATCTAGGATAGTTTGTTCTTAGAGGAGGACAAAAGGTCAGCACAACATCAAAGGCTGAAGGGCCTGTACTGTTCTATGTTAGAGTCATAGAGATGTACCACATGGAAACAGACACTTTGGTCCAACTCTTCCATGCTGACCAGATATCCTAACTTAATGGGGCAGCATGGTGGTACAGTGGTTAGCATTGGTGAGTCAGTGGTTAGCACTGCTGCCTCACAGCACCAGGGTCCTAGGTTCAATTCCAGTCTCAGGGGGCTGTCTGTGTGGAGTTTGCACATTCTCACTGTGTCTGTGTGGATTTCCTCTGGGGCTCTGGTTTCCTCCCACAGTCCAAAGATGAGCAGGCCAGGTGAATTGGCCATGCTAAATTGCCCATAGTGTTAGGTGCATTAGTCAGAGGGGGATGGATTACACTTTGGAGGTTGGTGTGGACTTGTTGTGCTGAGGGCCCTGTTTCCACACTGTAGGGAATCTAATCTAATCCCATTTGCCAGCACCTGGTCCATATCCATCTAAACCCTTCCTATTCATATACGCATCCTGATGCCTTTTAAATGTTGTAATTGTACCAGCCTCCACCAGTTCCTCTGGTAGCTCATTCCATAACACATCACCCTCTGCATGAAAGAGTTGCTCCATAGGTCATTTTATATCTTGCCCCTCTCACCCTAAACCTATGCCCTCTAGTTCTGGATACCCCCAACCCAGGGGAAATACAGAACACAGAACACTACAGCGCAGTACATACCCTTTGGCCCTCAATGTTGCGCCGACCTGTGGAACCAATCTGAAGCCCATCTATCCTACACTATTCCATTTTCATCCATATGTTTCTGCAATGACCATTTAAATGCCCTGAAAATTGGTGAGTCCATTACTGTTGCAGGCACTGCATTCCATGCCACTACTACTCTGAGTAAAAAAACTACCTCTGATATCTGTCCGATGTCTATCACCCCTCAATTGAAAGCTATGTTTCCTCATGCTAGCCATCACCATCCACCCTACCAAATATTTAATTTATTTATCCTATCCATACCTCTCATGATTTTATAAACCTCTGTAAGGTCACCCCTCAGCCTCCAACGCTCCAGAGAAAACAGATCCGGCCTATTCAGCCTCTCCCTATAGGGATATCAATAGCAATATCTTTGTAAATCTTTTCTCAACCCTTACAAGTTTCACAACATCCTTCTCATAGGAAGGAGACCAGAATTGCACACAATATTCCAAAAGTGGCCTAACCAATGTCCTGTACAGCCATAACATGACCTCCCAACTCTAATACTCAAGGTCTGGCCAATAAAGGAAAGCATACCAAAGGCCTTCTTCACTATCCTTCCTACTTGCGACTCTACTTTCAAGGAGCCATGAACCTGCACTCCAAGGTCTCTTTGTTCAGCAACACTCCCCAGGACCTTACCTTTAAGTGTCTAAGTCCTGCTCTGATGTGCTTTTCCAAAATGCAGCACCTTGCATTTATCTAAATTAAACTCCAGTTGCCAATCCTCAGCCCATTGGCCCATTTGATCAAGATTCCGTTGTGCTGTGAGGTAAACTTCTTCGCTGTTCAGTATACCTCCAATTTTGGTGCAAACTTACTAACTATATCTCCTATGTTCACATCCAAATCATTTACATAAATGACAAAAAGTAAATGGACCCAGTACTGTTCCTTGTGGCACTCCACTCGTCACAGACCTCCAGTCTGAAAATCAACCCTTCACCAGCACCCTCTGTCTTCTATCTTCAAGGCAGTTTTGTATTCAAATTGCTAGCTCTCCCTGTATTCCATGAGACCTAACCTTGCTAACCAGTCCATCCTGAGGAACCTTGTTGAAGTCTTACTGAAGTCCATATGTTTGAAAACTGCAAACATCTTCTTACATAGTTTCCTTGATTTAAAAAATTTGGAGATTAAAAGAAAGAAAACACTGAGTTCTGCAGCATGTGCAATTCTTTGTTTTACTTCCCTTTCCAATGTTTGTTTCCTTGTGTTTCCATCCTGATGAGAGCAAGATGAAAATCTTTAACACATTTTGTTTCCGGTCTCCAATATTGACAATTATTTGTTTTATTTTACTATCATTTTACAGTTAATCAAATTCCAGAGAAAGTTTCCTTCCCTCTGTAAAGACCACAGTTTTCTCACCATCGAAGATGGTACTGATTGATTGTTCTATGGTTGACACAAAAGTGCTGACTGTCAGTTTAAAATAATTGATTCCATACAAATCGGGCAAGTCAACTGATTGGTTGGGTTATTGCTGTGGGCAGCCAGCCTGGATTGGCTGTCTCCATAGTATTGTCCTCATTGGAAAGGTGCAATGATGAGGGGGTTATGTCACTGGATTATTCATATTTTGGAGTAAAGAGATGAGATGCTATCATGGCGGATGGCGAAGTTTGAATTTAATGAAACCTGAAATTAAGAAGCTAATTGATGACCGTGAATCTGTTGTCAATAGTCAGAACAGCCCATGTAGTTCACGAATATCTTTTAGGGAAGGAACTGCCATCCTTATGTGGTCTGGCCTTCATGTGACTCCAGACCCACAGTCAATGTGGTTGACTCTTAACTTCCCTGGGCAATTAGGCAATAAATGAATGAGCAATAAAAAAACACACAGCTGAGAAACTGAGCAGTCCTGGGAACATCTGTGAAGAGAATGTTCCAGTGACCTTTAATTTTGTAAATAATAGTTGTGAAGTAGACCCGATTTTGTTTTGCCAAATGTTGAACTCTTTTAAATTGTGTTATATTTAGATAGCTTCATTGTTTTATTTTACTTCTCTTTCTTTTGTGTCATAAATTTCTGTTTTATTTTTAAAAGTGAATCTCTATTCTGTCCTGACTATGTTTCCTTTAAAGACCACTATGTTACATTTAAAAATAAGAACAAAATATGAACGAACGGGTTAGATTTCACTCTGGGATCTGATTTCTTCAGTTGTAACATCAGCTGGGATCATAGCAGGTTGATCTCAGAAAAAACAGTAATAAATTGGTAAGAATTGAAAGATAAAGTGAGGAGCAGGGGCTGACGAATTTAATGAGAAGCCTTTTCTGATTTATAATGATCTATTGGGAACATAGATCCCAGGAGCTTTCTCTTGTAGGCATCACATTACTGTCCTACTCTAACTCAAACTGTCTTGAGATCTCCAAATCAAGCAACTGTCCACTTCTCTCCTTCAGATCAGAGGATTTAAATGCAGAAATGTATCAAAAATCCTCATACAGCATTTTCCAAACCCACAATCACTTCTATCTAAATGGACAAGGGCAACAGATGCCTAGGAACACCACCCCCTCCAAGTTCCTCTCTGAGGCACTCACCACCCTGACTTGGAAATATATCGCTGTTCCTTCAGGGTTGCTGGGTCAAAGTCCTGGTATTCCCCCCCTAAGTGCATTGCTGGTTTATCTGCAGCACCTGGACTGCAGCTCACCATCACCTTCTTTAAAGGTAGCTAGGGACGGGCAATGAATGCTGGCCTGTCAGCAACACCTATGTCCCGAATATGAATAAAAAATAATTTTCTCCTCAATTTTACCTTTTTTAACTATTTTCATATTAAATGAGTTGCTTTCAGCTGAAATATTGCTACCTTTAATCTGTTTAAGAGAATACTCTCAGCTAGCTGTGTTTCTCTCGGATTCCCCAGTACATTCTGACTGATGTGAGTTACTCTGTGTTTTTCTGGGATTCCCTGGAATACACTCAGTTGGATGTGTTACTTTCAATGTTATTCTTTAGTACATTCTGAGTTCAAAACTTTTGATTTTTCTACAATTTTAATGCAAGTTGACTCCAAACATCTACTCCCTTCCTGCAACTCCTATGAGCTAAAATATGGCAATTTCAATGAGTCTATGTTGCCAGCTGCACAAGGGACATTAAGGCAGTTCCTTCCTGCATATTGTTCTTTGAGCTGTTCTTCCTTCGGTCAAAGTTGCTCTTAGTGAGTATGTGAGCACTGAATTTTCATTGATGGGGTTGACAAATAGAATATTTATATTTTTTGTCGTGATATTATGAAATGTCACCAAATTCTAAGCTGTTAGCAAGTTAAATTCGAATTGTTATATCTCTTTAATGATTCATTTTGTGTGCAGGAATCTAAGGGGTTGTAGTGAACCCAGCCACTCCCAGGTATAACATGGATTAGCTGCAGTGTAGTACTTCCTCCATAGCCCCTGCAACAATGCTTATTAGAATGGACAGAGATAGATTATTATTCCGCTGTTGTTTGTTTTACTTGACCTCCAGTTCTAGATGTGAAAGACCAATTTCTGGTCCACTGCACCTCCCAATGCTCATCAGAGAGAGGAAATCCCTTTCATCCTCGTTTGTGGTTAGAATTGACCTTTGGTTTTAGTTCTGATCCATTGATCTATCCAAACACGATCAGAGAAAGGAACCTTTTTGTCTCCTATATGGAACAAGATTAGATCCCAGATCCCTGATGGTGAACGGACAGTGTTTGATAACCAATAATGCTTATAATGAAATCATGACTGGAGGTGAGGGCTAGGCAAGGATCTCTGAGATTAAAATGACTTTCTTTAGTATCTTATTAAAGTTCTTGAAAAGATTCTGCTTTACAAAATGTCGATGAAACAGCACTGAAAGGTAACTGGGAGTGGCTGAGGGATGCTGTAAGAATTATGATGTAAAGTGAGAGCTCATTTCCTCTGATACTTTGTTGGTTAAATGCTGTGGCTGAGTACTGAATTGTAAAGACCACTGCACTTCCAGGATCGATTGGCAGTCTATTCTCAGGTAGGAACTTGAAGTTGGTCTCAGCTGTGACGAAGACATCACAATCCAGAAACCGTGCTGAAGGTGGCATCTAGGTGAGTGCTGTGGGAGACTGGATTTGGCTTGTTGGTGACCTCTCCTATTTTACCAATGTCATTCAGCTCTCACTGTGTATGGGGTCACTGTGAAAAATGATGAGGAACCTGAATAGTGATAGTAGAACTATATCTTGGTGGGAAATAAGATCTTCAGGAAGGAAGGGGAAATATCCATGAATTGATATTAGCTTGTTGGTCTGGTGAAACATTAAATCACATAGAGATGATGAAAAAAAACAAATACAATAACACCAATGGTCTTGTTATTTCTTCTCCATAAAAGCAAATATTTCTAATCCCGTGTCTCCTTCCCTTTCTCATCACCTTCAACTACATACAAAGCCAGGAAACTACAGCCTGGTGATGTAGTGGTGGGTAAGTTGTCGGAGAAGATTCTGAGGAACAGGATGAACATGTATTTGGAAAGGCAAGGACTGATTAGGAATAGTTAACATGGCTTTGTACATGAGAAATTATATCTCAAAAACTTGATTGAGTTTTTTGAAGAAGTGACAAAGAAGATTGATGCAGGCAGAGCAGTGGACATTGCAAGGCATTTGATAAGGTTCCACGTAATAGACTGGTTAGCAAGGTTAGATCACATGGAATCCAGGGTGAGACACCCATTTGGATACAAAATTGGCTTGAAGGTAAGAGACACAGGGTGGTGGTGGAAGGTTGTTTTTGGACTGGAGGCCTGTGACCAGTGATGTGCCACAAGGATCGATCTAGGCCCTATGCTTTTTGTCATTTATATATTATTTGGATGCGAATGTACCAGGAATGGTTGGTAAGTTTGCAGATGACACCAAAATTGATGGTGTGGTGGACAGTGAAGAAAGTTACTTCAGAGTACAATGGGACCATGACCAGATGGGCTGACATGTGGCGGATGGAGTTTAATTTAGATAAATGTGAGGTGTTGCATTTTGGAAAGGCAAATCAGGGCAGGATTTATACACTTAATGGTAAGATCCTGGGGAGTGTTGCTGAACAAATAGACCTTGGGGAACAGGTTCATAGTTCCTTGAGGGTGGAGTCGCAGGTAGGCTGGGTAGTGAAGAAGGTGTTTGGTATGCTTGCCTTTATTGGTCAGTGCATTGAGTATAGGAGTTGGGATGTCATGTTGCAGCTGTACAGGACATTGGTTAGACCACTTTTGAAATACTGCATGCAATTCTGATCTCCCTGCTGTAGAAAGGATGGTGTTAAACTTGAAAGGGTGTAGAAAAAATTTGCAAGGACATTGCAGAGATTGGAGGGTTTGAGCTATAGGGAGAGAGTGAATAGGGCTATTTTCCCTGGAGTGTCAGAGGCTGAGGGGTGACGTTATAGAGGTTTAGAAAATTACGAGGGGCATAGATGAGGTGAATATCCAAGGTCCTTTTCTGAGAGTAGGGGAGTCCCAAACTGGAGGGCATAGGTTTAAGATGAGAGGATAGACATTTAAAAGTGACCTAAAGGATAACTTTGTCATGCAGACAGAGGTGCATGTATGGAATGAGCTGCCAGAGGAACTGGTAGAGGCTAGTACAATTGCAACATTTAAAAGGATTCTGGATATGTACATGATTAGGAAGTGTTTAAAGGGATATGGGCCAAATGCTGGCAAATTGGACTAGATTAATTTAAGATGTCTGGTTGGCATGGATGATTTAGGCCAAAGGGTCTATTTTCGTGCTCTAATAATGTATGACTTTATACATAAACTAATTTCTAATACTGATACAGGCTCAATTTTATTTGATGTCTACAGCAATACCATTGTGATGATATTCTTACATCACAAGGGTCAAGACATTCATTACAGTGCTTATGTACCATTTGTGAGTGAAACAAAACATTTCTTGGTATCTTTTCAGTTCAAATCTTGTTCCCATCAAAGTCTCTTTGAGTTAATTTGCATAGCTACACTGCTCAGATTCACAAGAATATCTTTCTGTTTGCTCCTGAAATCGGTGCAAATTGCCAAATAAAAAATTATGTCAGATTCCTCCATCATCTCAGAAAACTGGAACAGAGGAGTTGGAGATCTGAAGACGGTATCAAGTGCACATATTATAGATTCTAATGAACAATTTGAAATCTGCTTCTGAAACAATAACTGAGCTTTAACTTACCATGCTTTTTTGAGGACCCTCTGCTTGAACCATTCCAAACCCACACTCAGATCTAGACAATTGGACAAGTGATGGCATTTCCTTTTGATACGCATTTTCTTCAATTTTTGTGGAGGAGGAGTTGCAGTCTGTCTAAACTTAATGGATAAGGCAGCATTGCTAAATCCACCAGGGTATCATCCTTCCTAATGTGTCTGCAGTCTGCAGCAGTTCATGTACCCAGTGGCTTTGTTATCCAAGGGTGTCACCTTCATCATAAAGATCTGGAGATCTGTCTCCACTGCTTGAATGCTTTGGCCATGGTACAAGAAATGATAGTCAAACAGAACAGAACCCTCACCAAAGTAATTAAAATTCCCAAGGTTCAAAGTGGCACAAAGCTGGCAGTGAAGGTGCAAGCAAACATTGACTAACACTGGAAAAGGATATATTTCCATTCACATTGTGTGATAAAAATGAGACAGAATTTAACTCCCCCTTTGACATTTAATAGAATTATCACAGAGTCATAAAAGTGTTCTCAGAATTTACTTCCAAAGCCTTTCCCATGAGTGGGTATCGCCACAAGGCAGCAGAGGTTTGAAATCAGAGTTCCTCACCACTGCCTCCCACAAGTAAAAACATCCCCCTCCCTCACACACCCCTATAAAAAAATCCCCTCCCTCACACTCCCCCCCCCCCCCCGCCAGTAAAAAGACATCGCTCTGCCTCACATCCCCACCATAAAAACATATCCAGCCGTGCTCCTGGGCCCCACGGCCAGGTCCGGCCTGTGTCCCTGAGCTGCTCACTGAGCCCCAGGCCTCGGCCTATCCCCGCAATGCTGTCAGAGCCCGAGTGCCGAGAATCCAGAGATGAAGCCAACCTGGTTCTGGCAATTCCTGCGTTGACACTGGTGCCAAGCTGTATCAGCCCTTGCACTTCCCTCGGACAATGTCAGTGGTGTGGAGAGGGGAGACTTGCTGCATGGGCATCTGCTGGTCTTCCATACAACCTTACCCAGGCCTGCTTCCTGGAGAGGACACTCCAGCGTTGCCTCACTGCGACGACACAACATGGAAATCAGCAGTCTACCAGTTATAAGCCTGTGCTCGACTGGCGTAGAGTAAGGTGCCAGGGGTTGCTTTTCGATGGAGGAAGAGGCCACAGCATCTCACTGGAGAGCGACCGCCCATCTCAAGCTGGGCAGCCCCCAGCCAATTAGGTTCTGTCCCACCACAGTCCAGCTGCTCCACTAGGTGCGTGGGGCTTAGGGATACAAGTAGCCCGAACTGCTGACTGTAAATAAACACTATACCGAGCACAACAAAAAGACAAAGAAAGAAGCCAACACTCAGGCTAGGATGCTGGAATATACGAACCATGACCACTGGTATATCAGATGACCTTCCAGAGATCAGCGACACACACCGGACAGCAGTGATTAACAATGAACTGCTGAGACTCCAAATGGATATCGCAACGCTCCAAGAGACATGCCTCGCAGAATTGGGAACCCTATGTGAGAGAGACTGTACCTTCTCCTGGCAGGGGCAAGGCCCAGACCAGACCAGAGAGTATGGTGTTGGCTCCTCCATGAAGAACTCGCTGCTGAAGATGGTAGAGCCTAGCAAGAACAGGATGGAACGATTGTCTCACTTCGACTCCACACATCCGACAGACCTGTCAACCGTGTCAGTGTCTCTGCCCCAACCCTCTACACAAGACGCAAAGGATGAGTTCTATGACCAGCTCTCAATGATAATGCAAGGGATCCCAAGACAGGAACAGTTGCTGCTACTTGGTGACTTCAATGTCAGAGTGAGTGCCAACCACAACTCCTGGCCAAGCTTCCTGGGGCAGTATGGGATTGGCGGGATGAATGACAACGGGCAATGACTGTTCGGGCTTTGCACACTCCACGAATTGTGTGTCACCAACACTTCCTCCCATCCAAAGCTCAGCACAAAGTGTCTTGGCAACATCCCTGCTCCAAACACCAGCACCATAAAGACCTGATAATCACCAGATGCCACCACCTGAGAAACGTGCTGATGACTCATTCCTTTCAGAGTGCCGACTGCGATACGGATCACTCTCTAGTTTGCTGCAATATCAGACGTTGGCCAAAGAAGATGCAAGTAGCCCGAACTGCTGACTGTAAATAAACACTGTACCGAGCACAACAAAAAGACAAAGAAAGAAGCCAGCACTCAGACTAGAATGCTGGAATAGACGAACCATGACCACTGGTACATCAAGCAACGTATTGATGCCAGTAAGATGCAACATCCAGACAAAATGGCAGAGTTCATAAGGTCACTGGAAGATGTGCTCCTTGCAGACCCACCAAAAGGAGATGCTCAGCAGAGCTGGGACTCTCTCAGGGGCACTATCCACAGCATTGCACTCAAGGTCTTTGGGAAGAAACAGGGCAAGACACAGCGAGCACAAGTAAGCTCACCGCTGTCATCAAGGCAAAGCGTTTTGCACTACTGGAGCACAAACACCACCCTACCCAGGCGACACTGCAAGTGCTAAGGACAGTAAGAGGCAAGGCCCAGAAAACAGCCAGATGCTTTGCAAATGATTACTGGCTACAACTATGCAAAAGAATTCAGTCATCATTTGATACAGGCAACATCTGTGGAGTATACGAGGGGATCAAGAAAACCTTCTGTCCAACCCAGAGCAAGACAGCAACACCGAAAATCATAACAGGGGAGACCATCAAAGACAAGGGCAAGCAGATGGAGATATGTGTGGAGCATTACTCCGAACTCTACTCCAGAGAAAACAACATCTTGGACAGTGCACTGGACACTGTGCAATGACTGCCTGTCATGGAGGAACTGGATGCATTGGTGACTGCCAAAGAGCTGAGTAAAGCAATCGACAGCCTGCCTACTGGGAAGGCACCAGGATTGGATGGCTTTCCACTAAAGGCCATGAAGTGCACAAAGCTAAACCACCTGCACGAACTACTGCGCCAACGCTGGAAAGAGGGAGCAGTGCCACAAGACATGAGAGACTGCAACATTGTCACCCTATATAACAACAAAGGGGAACAGAAGCGATTGCAACAACTGCAGGGGAATCTCTTTGCTGAGCATCATTGGGAAGGTCTTCGACCGTGTGGTACTGAACAGATTGCAGAAAATCGCCAAAAGGGTACATCCCGAGTCTACCTCCACATGAGAGTGGACGGGAGGCTGTTCACTCTGTCCTGGCTGAAGGTGAAAACCAAGGTTTGTGAAGTACACATTATAGACACCTGTTGTTTGCAGATGACGCAGCACTGGCAACACACTCAGAAGAGCAACTGCAACGCCCCATGGAGAGCTTCTCAAGAGCCTGCCATGACTTCAGCTTGACCATCAGCCTGAAGAAGACCAACGTGTTGGGTCAAGGTGTTGAGCAATAGAAGTATTTTGAACAGGATTCCAGGTTCTGAACAGTACTCCATCACTAAATATTCCACCATCAATATCTGAGGGTTATCATTGATCAGAAACACAACTGGTCGATGAACTGTCTCATAGTGTAGGTCCAAGAACAGGTCAGAGGCTGGGCATTCTTTGGAGAGTAACCTATTTCATGACTTCTCAAAGCCGTCCTTTACAGCAGAAGTTGGCATCATTTTCAAATATTGAACTGGTGCTCATCCCTAATGCAAACCAAGTTAAATCCTAACTTTCTGTTTCAAGGGGCATCAAACTCTGCAAGACATTGTCATTGACTCATCACAGAGCCTCAGTATCTCAGCCTTAACTCCTGCTGCCCACCATAAAAGATGACATCAAAACAAATCTTTCTTAGGGCACTTCACCTGAGTCTTCTATCTCTTGGCTGACTAGTATTTCATTTGATCAGGAAGGATTCAAGTAGTTTAAGAACACATGGAAAGAGTTACATTGCATTATGCAGCTATGGAAAAAACTGGCACTCATATTTCAGATACATCATTACTTTGTTCTTTTGCATGGTGGCTGTAACATGATGTAACCTCTTTTGATTCAGTGTTTGTGTAGCTGGTGAATAGTTTGAAGCTGTCTTGGTGGTGGAATCTTCTCCAGAGAAGGCTGAGGCATTTTCTGTGTAACTTCATGCGGAAATTTACAACTCAGCTTATCAAATGTTTGAGCCAAGGTAGAACTCCTTTTTGGGATGCTGACAGAAGTACTTGAGCTCAGAAATGAGACCAGTAAACATTTCAATATTGTTTTAGCTATTGTGCTGAAGATCAATTTGTCAATTAAGGATTGTGGTAACCTGCAGCTCCAACAAGGCACACAGGATGTAACAGCCTCTGAAACATCCCAGAGTTCTGATTCCACAGTTTACATCCAGGATCTACTTTTGTTCTAATACTGCAGTAAGTCCACGGACTCAGGAAGATGATTGTGTTGTTGGAGGTCAGTCATCTCAGCTCCAGGACATCTCTGCAGGAGCTCCCCAGGATAGTGTCCGAGACCCAATCATCTTCAGCTGCTTCATCAATGACCTTCCCTCCATTGAAAGCATTCTATCTGGATGCATCATGGCATGGCTTAAAACTGCTCTTCCCACGACCACAAAAAAACTACAGAGATTTGTGAATGCAGTCCAGTCCAACACACAAACCAGAGCTTCTATCCATTGACTCCGCCTATTGCTCCCACTGCCTTGGGAAAGCAACCAACATAATCAAAGACCCCTCCCACCCCGGTTATACTCTACTCCACCCTCTTCGACTGAACAGAAGATATAAAAGTTTGAATACGCATACGCAAGGACAGCTTCTTCCCCGCTGTTATCAAACTTTTGAACAGACCTCTCAAATGCTAATTCTAATCTCTCTCTCTCTGTGTGCACTTCTCTGCAACTGTAACACTGTGTTCTGCACTCTGTTCTGCTACCCTGATGCACTTGTATGGTACGATCTGCCTGTATAGCATGCAAAACAATACTTTTCACTGTATCGCAGTACATGCAATAACAATAAATCAAGCAATCAATTAATCAATCATAACATCAGAAATGGGGCTTTTCACTGATGATTGCACAATATTCAGTATCATTTGTAACTCCTCAGATATTTAACTTGTCCATGCCCAAATGCAGCTAGTTCTGGACAATATCTAGGCTCAGGCAGAAAAGTGGCCAATAACATTCACACGACGCCAGTTTCAGGCAATGACCATTTCCAATAAGAGACAATCTAGCTACTGCCCCATGACATTCAAAGATGTTACAGTCACTGAATCTATCAGCATCCAGGGGGTTAACATTGACTCTTAGAATCATATAGTACAGGAGAGACTCTTCAACCGATTGAGTCTTTACTGCCAAAAATACACTACTACCTACACTGGTTCTACTTTCCTGTACCAGGCTCATAGCCTTGAATATTCTAACACCCCAAGTGTTCATTTAAGTGCTTTTTAACGGTTGTGAGGTTTCCAGTCTCAACTACCCACCAGGATAGTGCATTCCTCTGAGTGAAAACATTTTTCCTCAAATTCCCTCCAAACCTCCTGCCTTTTGCCCTTAAATTATGAAACCTTGTTATTGACCCATCAACTAAGGGCAACAGCTTCTTTCTATCCATCCTAACTCTAACAAGCCCCACCCCAAGTCAACCTTCTCTGTTCTAAAGAAAACAACTCAAGCCTATCGAGCCTATCTTCATAGATAACCTGCTCCATCCCAGGCAACATCCTGGGGAATTTCCTCTGCGCCCCCTCCAGTGCAATCACATCCTTCCTATAGTGTGGAGACCAGAACTGCACGCAGTACTCCAGCTGTAGCCTAACCAAAATTTTGAACATCTCCAGCATAACCTCTCTGCTCTTATAATCTATGTTTTGGCTGTTAAAGGCAAGTGTCCTGTATGCCATCTTAACCACCCTATTAACCTGTCCTGCCACCTTCAGGTTTCTGTGGACAAGCACCCCAAGATCCCTCTGTTCCTCTGAGCTTCCTAGCATCCTGCCACTCATTGAGTACTCCTCTGTTTTGTTACTTCTTTCAGAAAGCATCACCTCACACTTCTCAGGGTTAAATTCTACCTGTCACTGATTTGTCCATCTGAACAATCCACTTATGTCCTCCTGTCAGCTTCCTCCTCATTGTAAACCAACCAGGCAATCTTTGTGTCATTCCCAAATTTATTTATCAACCCTTTACGTTCATTTGCCCTCTCGTTTAACGTGTCTATGTCCCTCCGCCGACTCTTTGTGTCATTCTCATCCCTTGCCTTCCCACCTACACTTGTTTTCCTCATTCAAGTAAATATTGTAAATAATTGAGAAGCCAGCACTGGTCCCTGGAGCAGTCCACTAGTTACAGGTTGCCATCCTGAAAATGCCTGCTTTGTCCCAATTTTCAGCTTTCTGTTAGTTAGCCATATTTTTGCAAATATACTACCTCCACCATGAGCTCTTATCAAGTAGTAAATGTGTGGCATATTATCAAACATTGTCTGAAAATCTAAACATATTACATCCATTGCTTTCTTTTTATCTATTCTTCTTGTTACCTCCTCAGACAATTCCAGTAAATCTTTAAGATTTGACGTCTCCTTCACGGAGACATGCTGATTCCATTTGATCTTTTGTATTTAGAGTCATAGAGTCACAGAGATGTACAGCACGACCAGATATCCCAACCCAATCTAGTCCCACCTGCCAGCACCTGGCCCATATCCCTCCAAACCCTTCCTATTCATATACACAAGAAGATGCTTCTTAAATGTTGCAATTGTACCAGCCTCCACCACTTCCTCTGGCAGCTTGCAATTGTACCAGCCTCCACCACTTCCTCTGGCAGCTCATTCCACATACATACCACCCTCTGCGTGAAGAAGCCCCTTAGGGCCATACCACCCTCTGCGTGAAGAAGCCCCTTAGGGCTCTTTTATATCTTTCCCCTCTCACCCGAGACCTATGCCCTCTAGTTCTGCACTCCCCCACCCCAGGGAAAACCTTGTCTATTTACCCTAACCATGCCCCTCATGATTTTATAAACCTTTTTAAGGTCACCCCTCAGCCTCTGACGCTCCAGGGAAAACAGACCCAGCCTATTCAACCTCTCCCTTTTGCTCAAATCCTCCAACCCTGGCAACATCCTTGTAAATCTTTTCTGAACCTTTTCAAGTTTCACAACATTCTTCCGATAGGAAGGAGACCAGAATTGCTCACAATATTCCAAAAGTGGCTGAACCAATGTCCTGTACAGTTGCAACATGACCTTCCAACTCCTGTACTCAATACTCTGACCAATAAAGGAAAGCATACCAAACGCCTTCTTCACTATCCTATCTACCTGTGACTCCACTTTCAAGGAGCTATGAACCTGCACTCCAAGGTCTCTTTGTTCAGCAACACTCCCTAGGACCTTACCATTAAGTGTATAAGTCCTGCTAACATTTGCTTTCTCAAAATGCAGCATCTCGCATTTGTCTAAAGTCGATCTGCCACTCCTCAGCCCATTGGCTCATTTGATCAAGATCCTGTTGTAATCTGAGGTAACCCTCTTCGCTGTCTACTACACCTCCAATTTTGGTGTCATCTGCAAACTTTTAATCTCGCATCCAAATCATTTATATAAATGACAAAAAGTAGTGGACCCAGCACCGATCCTTGTGGCACTCCACTGGTCACAGGCCTCCAATCTGAAAAACAATCCTTCACTTCCACTCTCTAATTTTACCTTTGAGCCAGCTCTGTATCCAAATGGCTAGTTCTCCCTGAATTCCTTGAGATCTAACCTTGCTAACCAGGGTCCCATGCGGAACCTTGTCAGATGCCTTACTGAAGAGGAGAAAGTGAGGTCTGCAGATGCTGGAGATCAAAGTTGAAACTTTATTGCTGGAACAGCACAGCAGGTCAGGCAGCATCCCGGGAACAGGAGATTCGACGTTTCGGGCACAGGCCCTTCTTCAGGAATGAGCAGAGAGTGTTCAGCAGGAGAAGATAAAAGGTAGGGAGGAGGGACTTGGAGGAGGGGCGTTGGAAATGTGATAGGTGGAAAGAGGTCAAGGTGAGGGTGATAGGTCGGAGTAGGATGGAGGCGGAGAGGTCAAGAAGAAGACTGCAGGTCAGGAAGGCGGTGCCAGGCGGGAGGGATCCGGCTGAGACAAGGGGGGGGGAGGGGGATGAAGAAACTGGTGAAGTCCAAGTTCATCCCCTGTGGTTGGAGGGTCCCCAGCCGGAAGATAAGACGCCCCTCCTCCGACCGGCGGGTTGTTGTGGTTTGGCGGTAACCAACCGACTCCCACAGCTACCTGGACTATTGGGGCCTTGGTGAGAAGTGAGGGGGGGGGTGTGGGCGCAAGTGTTGCACCTCCTGCGGTTGCAAGGGAAGGTGCCGGGAGTGGAGGTTGGGTCGGTGGGGGGTGTGGATCTGACAAGGGAGTCGCGGAGGGAGTGGTCTCTACGGAAAGCTGATAGGGGAGGGGAGGGAAATATATCCTTGGTGCTGGGTCTGTTTGGAGGTGGCGGAAGTGACGGCGGGTGATGCGCTGTACATGGAGATTGGTGTGGTGGTAGGTGAGGACCAGTGGGGTTCTGTCCTGGTGGCGGTTGGAGGGGCGGGGCTCAAGGGCGGAGGAGCGGGAAGTGGAGGAGATGCGGTGGAGGGCACCGTCGACCATGTCGGGGGGGAAATTGCGGTCCTTGAAGAAGGAGGCCATCTGTGTTGTACGTATTTTGAACTGGTCCTCCTGGGAGCAGATGCGGCGGAGACGAAGGAATTGGGAGAATGGGTTGGCGTTTTTACAGGGGGCAGGATGGGAGGAGGTGTAGTCCAGGTAGCTGTGGGAGTCAGTTGGTTTGTAGTAGATGTCCGTGTTGATTCGGTCACCTGAGATAGAAACAGAAAGGTCTAGGAAGGGGAGGGAGGAGTCCGAGACTGTCCAGGTGAATTTGAGGTCGGGGTGGAAGGTGTTAGTGTAGTGGATGAGATGCCTTACTGAAGTCTACTGCTCTACCCTCATCAATTATAAATGCTCTGCTATTATATTGTTTTATAATAAAGTCTAACATTTTCCAAATAACAGACTTTAAGCTAGGTAGCCTGTAGTTAACATTTTTTGTCTCTTTCTCTTTTGAAATAAAGGTGTTATAGTGGTAGTTTTCCAGTCCTCTAGGACTTTTCAAGGTTGTAAGGATTCCTGGATGGTTACTACCAGTGCATCCACTATCTTTGTAGCTTTATCCTTGAATATCCTTGGAGGTATCCCATCTGGTCCAGGGGAGGAATTGTTTAGCCCCATTAGTTTCCCGAATGCATTTTTTTGTGATAGTTACTGTATTTATTTCCTCTCCTCCTTTTTGCCATTAATATTGTTTGGTTTATTATTATTATTTGACAGAATTAGTGTGCAGGAGATTGGCACAAGGTTATACATAGAACATTACAGCATAGTACAGGCCTTTCGGCTCTCGATGTTGGGCCGACCTGTGAAATCAATCTGAAGCCCGTCTAACCTACACTAATCCATTATCATCCATATTTTATCCAATGATCATTTAAATGCCCTTAATGTTGGCAAATCCAGTACTGTTGCAGGCAGGGCATTCCACACCTTTACTACTCGCTAAGTAAAGGACCTACCTGTGACATCTGTCCTATATCGATCACTCTTCAATTTAAAGCTATGTCCCCTCATGCTAGCCATCACTATCCGAAAAAAAGGCACACTCTGTCCACCCTATCTAACCCTCTGATCATCTTGTATGTCTCTATTAAGTCACCTCTTAACCTTCCTCTCTCTAACGAGAACAGCCTCAAGTCCTCAGCCTTACCTCATAAGACCTTGCCTCCATAACAGGCAACATCGTGGTAAATCTCCAAAGCTTCCAACATCCTTCCTGTAACACAGTGATCAGAAGTGTGCACAATATTCCAAGTGCAGCCGCACCAAAGTTTTGTACACCTGCAACATGACCTCATGGCTCCAAAACCCATCTACCAATAAAAGCTAACGTACCATGTGCTTTCTTAACAACCCTATCAACCTGGGTGACAACTTTCAGGGATATATGCACATGGATACCGAGATTTTTTTGCTCATCCACACTACCAAGAATCTTACCATTAGCCCTGTACTTTGTATTCCTTTTATTCCTTCCAAAATGAATCACCTCACACTTTTCCACATTAAACTCCATTTGCCACTGCTCAGCCCAGCTCTGCAGCTTATCTATGTCTCTCTGTAACCTGTAACATCCTTCTGCATTGTCCACAACTCCAGTGACTTTAGTGTCATCTGCAAATTTACTAACCCATCCATCTACGCCCTCATCCAAGTCATTTATAAAAACAACAAACAGCAGTGGTCTCAAAACAGATCCTTGCAGTACACCACCAGTAACTGAAATCCAGGATAAACATTTCCCACCAACCACCACTCTCTGTCTTCTTACAGCTAGCCAATTTCTGATCCAAACCGCTAAATCACCCTCAATCCTATGCCTCTGTATTTTCTTCAATAGCCTACTGTGGGGATACTTGTTTGAAGAATTGGTGAAGGCACAATGGACTGAATGGCTTCCAACTGCACCATAACAATGCTGTGATTGTGTGATGTCTGGAACTTAAAAAAATGTGACTTGTTTTTCCTGATGTCAAAAAAAACTTCACACAATTCTACCAAATTTCTCGTGCGTCCACATCTTTCAGGTGTTGTGAAAATTCTGCACACAATGGCAGACAATTAAGGGGCTACTTCAAAATACTCAGAATAAATATGTTTGCACTATAAGAAAAATTCCAGAGAGGACCCACCATCTGTGGAATGTTCTACCGATGTGGCTACATTTGAGGAGCTTTCTAAGATTCCCTCCACATTGCAGTAATTAACTCCCTGTTCAAAATTGCTTATTTGCATAAATCACTGTGAGTGTGCAATTTACAAATGCAAACCTTTTCACTCTTTCTCTGAGGGATTGATATTGACCATTGTATCATGGGATTATGACTCAGATTTATCTCATTGCAGCTTTGGTATCATTCTACTTGATATTGATCAATTTTTTCATTGTTTCCAGCTAACTTCATAGATCATAGATAGAATAATTGAATCCCTACAATGTAGAAACAGGCCAGTTGGCCCAACAAGTTCACACTGACTCTCTGACGAGTATCCCATCCAGACCCATTCCCCTACCCTATCACTTTACGTTGCCCCTGAATAATGCATCTAACCTACACATCCCTGAACACTACGGGCAATTTAACACAGCCAATTCACCTAACCTGCACATCTTTGGACTGTGGGAGGAAACCCGCGCAGACACAGGGAGAACGTGTGAACTCCATACAGGTTGTTGCCCAAGGCTGGAATCAAACCCGGGTCCCTAGTGCTGTGAAACAGCAGTGCTAACCAGTGAGCTACCGTGCTGCCCTTTATAAGCAGGCTGAATGTTGTTTTGACTCCTGCACAGCATCTTTACTGCTAGCTGCTGCTTCCACGGAAGCTAACAGGCTCTAGGCTCTGTTAAGCCCTGAATATTTAAAGATGCACTTTCCATTTTCTGATTAGAATGATTTCTTCTTTCTTCTTCTTGGATGGCTGTGGGTTTTTGTGGAAGTGTATTTTCTTCAGGGCGACATTGTTGATTGAAATTTGCGCTGCTACTAATGTGTTCAGTTTACTGCTGTTATCTGTGAGACAATGCTGTCCATTGCTGTCAACATCCTCTACTGCCATAGTTATCCACTTGAAATATCTGGGTATGCCTTGGGTATGTTTCCTGTTGCTTCACAAGACCTTTTGTTTATTTGATCCCTTTTCTCCAGGTTCTTTCATTTCTTTGTGGGAGACATAGGGCAATTGATACTCTGACTACCAATTATTTTAACAAACATTTAAGTCAACTGATGGAAGAAAATCATTGTTTTCAGTCACTTTTAATGCAGAAGCATAGTGACACAAAACCTTCTCGTCCAGTAGTCCGGAGACTTCTTCCCTCAATAATAAACCCCAAAGCTGTTCACCTCCTCAGGGTACCATTAGAGAGCTGTTGTCTGGCTGATAACATTGGCATTCAAAGCTGGTCATATCTGCTCAAGCTAATAGCTACCTGTTGCTGGCCAAGTCACGATCTGTTTGCACATCAAGTGTCATTCTGTCTTATCTCACCTTCAGTCTTCTCTCTAAATCTTCTTCCCCGTGTGCAAAACTCTAGAAATGGAAGTCATGCAGCAGTAGCAGCAAAGCAACAAAGTAAATACAATTCATAATGAGTTGCAGTAATTTGTTTTAACGGCACAATAATTTATCCCCAGTCCTTGATTTTAAAAACAGCTCTTTTCCATTTTAATCCAGTCACAAAATAAAAGCAAAATAAAAAGAGGTGGTCATCACCACTAAGAGTCATAATGGCATACAAAGAGCCAGTTTATCCATTGCATAATTCCTGGGTCTCTGGGGCAAATTTGACTGTCCCACTTCCCTGCTCTATGCACATAGCCCTGAGAGCTTACTTCCATCAAATGTCCATACACACCACTTTTGGAGTAAAGAGCAGCCCAAATAATATTATTTTATTATAAGACCATAAGAAATAAGTGCAGGAGGAGGCCACTAGGCCATCAAACCTGCTCTGTGATTAAATCAGATCATAGCTGACCTGACATTCATCATTCAGCACCGCCTCCCTAACCTGCAATCTTCTTCCTGACCTCTCCGCCCCCACCCCAGTCTGACCTATCACCCTCACCTTGACCTCTTTCCACCTATCACATTTCAACGCCCCTCCCCCAAGTCCCTCCTCCCTACCTTTTATCTTAGCCTGCTGGACAAACTTTCCTCATTCCTGAAGAAGGGCTTATGCCCGAAACGTCGATTCTCCTGTTCCCTGGATGCTGCCTGACCTGCTGCGCTTTTCCGGCAACACATTTTCAGCTCTGATCTCCAGCATCTGCAGACCTCACTTTCTCCTGACATTCATCATGTCCACTTTCCTGCCCTTTCCCCTTAACCCTTGAAATCCTGACTGATCAAGAATCTATCTCTCTCAGCCTTTAATTTACTCAAGGACTCTGCCCCCACAGCTCTCTGTGGCAAGCAGTACAAAGACTCACAACCCGCGAAGAGAAGAAACTCCTCCTCATCTCAGACTTAAATTGGTTCCCCTTTATCCTTAGACTATGTCCTTTGGTTCTAGACTTTTCCATGAGGGAAAACATCCTGTCAGCATAAACCCCTTTAAGAATCCTATAAATTTCAATAAGTAGAGACCCAATCTGTTTAACCTTTGCTATAAGCGAATCCATATCATGGATCACCTGAGTGAACCTTCTCTGAACTGCCTCCAATTAAATAACAGGACCAAAATTGCACAGTACCCCAGATATGGTCTCATCAGCACCTTGTGCAGTTGTGGCAAGACTTCCCTACTCTTATACTCCAACCCACTTGAAATAAAGACTAACATTCCAGTAGCTTTCATGATTACCTGCTGCACCTGAATGCTAGCTTTCTGTGGTTCATGTACAAGTCCCCCAGAGTCACTTGTGTTGCAACTTTTATAAATTTTCTCCATTTAAATAATATTCTGTTCTTTTGCTCTCCCTTCCAAAATCAGCAACTTTACATTTGTCCACTTAATCTATCACTATCTCTCTGTAAACTATTTGTATCCATCTCACAACTTGCCTTACCATCTATTTTTGTGCAATACTTTTGTTTCCTTCCTCCAAGTCATTAATATATATTGTAAACAGTTGTGGTCCTAGCACTGATCACAGGTTGCCAGCCTGAAAATAAACCCTTAATCCCACTCATTGTTTTCTACCCATGACCTAATTCTTGCATGACAATAATACCTCCAACACCATAGGCTTCCATCTTACGTTTTTTTGGTCATTATATATTTATTTCTTTAAATTCAACCTATTTAACTGAACAGAGTATTGCCTTTTTCCAAATGAAGATCAAAGTATCAGCATCATGAATCAGTTCATGGGCGGCATGGTAGCACACTGGTTAGCACTGCTACTTCACAGCGCCAGAGACCCGGGTTCAATTCCCGCCTCAGGTGACTGACTGTGTGGAGTTTGCACGTTTTCCCCGTGTCTGCGTGGGTTTCCTCCGGGTGCTCCGGTTTCCTCCCACAGTCCAAAGATGTGCAGGTTAGGTGAATTGGCCATACTAAATTGCCTGTAGTGTTAGGTAAGGGGTAAATGTAGGGGTATGGGTGGGTTGCGCTTCGGCGGGTCGGTGTGGACTTGTTGGGCTGAAGGGCCTTTTCCACACTGTAATGTAATCTAAAAATGTAAAGTTCACCTAATAGTCATTACTGCAGCACTCTTAGTTTCTATACTAATCAAGGCCTCTGCTTGTTCTATCTCACCAGATGCAGATGATAGTTTAGCACTTGTTGATAGAGTTCCAGTTAGAATGCCATGCTTCGAGAAATTCTCATGTGTGTCTCTGTTTCAAACTGTATCAACAAACACATTGACTTGGACCCGATTTACCACCCCCTGAGAAAAAGAACAGGAAATGACATCACCACAGGAAATGACATCACCAACCCAAAGAAACCCAAACATGTAAATAGAAAGCAGGAATCATCAGCAGTGCTTCATCCAGAGGGTCACTGAAGATGTTAACTAGTAGGGTGATGAAATGTCTGAAAATGAACCTTCTAACTCAGCGAGCAAACCTACATCAGAACCTCAACCTGAGCTACAAATCTTCTTAAAACTCACTAAAACTCTAATTGTCAAATATGACTTCCATGAAATAAAGCCACACTGACTCAGCTTCATTAGATTATGATTTTCCAAATGTTTGGCTATTACTTCCTTAATAATCAATTCCCCAATGTTTTCCAACAATAGATCTTAGGCTAATTCTGCCCTCTCCCATACCCTGATCCTTCTAGCTACAAATATAGCTCCTTCTTGACAAGAGACAATATTTTGGCCTCAACAGCTTTTGTTGGTAGTGCATTCCACAGGCTTACCACTCTCTGTGAGAAGACATTTCTCCCCATCTTAGTCCTGGAAGGTTTACCCCTGATCGCCCTTATAGAGCAGCCTGCCTCACAGCGCCAGGGACTTGGGTTTGATTCCAGCTTTGGGTGACTGTCTGTGTGGAGTTTGCACATTCTTCCTGGGTCAGCGGGGGTTTCCTCCAAATGCTCTGGTTTTGTGTTGCAGCCCAAAGGGTGGATTGACCCATGCTAAATTGCCCTGTAGTGTCCAGGGATGTGCAGGCTAGGTGGATTAACCATGGTAAATGAAAGGTTACGGGAATAGAGTTGGGTGGCTGGGTCTCAGTGGGCTGCTCTTCAGAGGGTCAGTGCAGACTCGATGGGGCCAAATGGCCTCTTTCTGTACTGTAGGGATTCTTTGATTATCCTTAAACTATGGTCCTGATTCTGGATTCCCCACCATTGGGAACATCCTTCCTGTTTCTACCATGTCTTGTCCTGTGAGAAATTTATAGGTTTCTACAAGATATCCCCTCATTCTTTGAAACTTCATGACTCCAATCCTAACTAACTGAATCCTGACACGTCAGTCCTGCCATCATGGGAATCAATTTGGTAAACTTTCTCTGTACTCCCTCTGAAGCAAGAACATCCTTCCTCCGATAAGGACACCAAAGCTGCATACATTATTCCAGATGCGGCCTCACCAGTTCCCTGTATCACTGCAGGAAGACATCCTTGTTCCTGTATTTGAATAATCTCACTATGAATACCAACATACAGTTTCCCTTCTTTACTATCTGCTGCACATGTGCACTTACTTTCAGCAACTGGTATACGAGGACACTCAGGTCTTGTTGGATATTCCCTTCTCTTAATTTATAATCATTCAAATAATAATCTGCCTTCCTGTTTTGCTACCAAAGTGGACAATCTCACATTTATCTGCATTCTTCTGCTTCTGCCATGCCTTTGCACTCAGCCTTTTCCAATCACACAGTAACATCTCTGCATCCTTTTCACAGCTTACCCTACCACCCAGCTTTGTCTCATCTGCAAATTTTGAGGTGTTACATTTAATTCCCTCATCTAAGTCATTAACATATGCAAGGTTTGTGAAGGTTTGTCACCAGGATACACGAACACCAGCTAGCCACAAAAAGACACGACCTTCTCTCCCTCGTTGCCCTACACACGGAGGAAAAAAACCACCATTTCGACTAGGACAACACATCTGTCCTGGGACAGGCTAAGCAAAGACATGCCAGAGAATTCCTCGAGGCCTGGCACTCCAACCACAACGCCATAAACAAACAGATAGATCTAGATACTATCTATCAACCCCTCAGAAACGAACAGGAAATTACATCACCCTGGAACCCCATCCAGGACAAACATATGAATAGAAAGCAGGAGACAACAGCTTCGCTTCACTTGGAGGTTGCCACTGATGATGTTACCTAGCCAGGTAATGAAACGTCTGGATATCAAACCTACAGCTCAGCGAGCAAACCTACACCCTCATTAACATATATTGTGAATAGCACTGATGCATGCAGTAACCCTCTAGTCACTGCTTGCTATTCTGAAAAAGACCCATTTATTCCTGCTATTTCCTTCCTGTCTGCTAACCAGCCTTCTATTCATCTGAATACTTTATCCCCAATCCCATGCGCTTTAATTGTACATGTTAATCTCTTATGTGGGACTTTGTTGAAAAGCTCCTGAAAGTCCAAACAAACTACAACCACTGGTACCACTAGTCAACTCCACTGGTTAAATCCTTGAAGAATTGCAGCAGATTTGTCAAGCATTATTTCCCTTTGTAAATCCATGCTGACTCTGTCTGATTCTACCACTGTTTTCTAAATTCTTGCCATAAATCCATGATAATGCTTCATAAATTCCCCAATACTGACATCAGACTGACTGGTAATTAATTCCCTGATTTTCTCTCTGCTTCCCTTTTTGAATAGTGGGGTTATATTAGCTACCCTCCAAACTGTGGCACTGTTCCAAAGTCTAAAGAGTGTTGTAAAATTTACTATTTCTAGGCCACTTCCTTCGGTACTCTGGGATGCAGATTCTCAGGCCACTGGGATTTATTAGCTTTCAATTTCTCCAAAATCATTTCTCTATGAATAAGATTTGCTTCAGTTCTTCCCTCTCACTAAACTCTATGCTTCCCATCATTTTTGGTACATTGTTCGGGTCCTCCCTGAGCATGCTCCTCTATTCAATAAGGTTACTTTTGCTACAAATACCATAATTTCAGTCTGCTTTTCATTTCATTGGCAAAAAGAATCTACCTTTATTTGTAAAATATTCATTGATCCTGATTCCACCAACCTCTGAGGCAGAGGATGCTAAAGTCACACAAATCTCTGACAGAAATTAATTCTCCTCATTTCTATCCTAAAAGAATGACATCTTCTGTATATACTCATGCAAAAGTTGATCTCATGTAAAAGTCGATCCCTTATGTTTGGCCAAACATTCTTGTAGTTTCCATATATCTCGTGTAAACATCGACCCTACTATATTGCATTATAAACTTCTTACAAAGGAAACTACATGTTCCCATTAACCCACTTGTACAAAATCGCACTCATTCATTTATTCATTCATTCTGGTAACTCTACACCTTGCTCTTTATTTACTCTTTTGCATCTCTGTTCATTCATAACTCTACTTAGCCCACTTGGTTTACTACAAAGTTAAAAATCACACAACACCAGGTTATAGTCCACCAGGTTTAATTGGAAGCACTAGCTTTCGGAGCGCTGCTCCTCCTTCAGTTGGTTGTGTTCAGATGGTGTTGTGTGATTTTGAACTTTGTACACCCCAGTCCAACACCGACATCTCCAAATCATGGCTTACTACAGCATGTTTTGATTCATTCATTCAGACTGGTACTAAATGTATCAGAACTTATCGCACTTTTTTCACGAAACATCCAAAAATTAACATTGTTAAAAAGTTAATTATTTTAATTGTGCCATTATATCTGAATAAAAGTGAGATATATTAGCTACATATACCTTTAATTCTTTAACAAATTTGTTAATGTTGCTGAGGTTCATAACATACGAAAGTAAATGGGAAGGAAACAGAAGAATTTGGTGGGAAAGTTCAAGATGCTTACATATTCAGAATAAATATTTTTCTGTGCCATTATATTAGGCCATGACAATGTTGAACAGTGTGATTTTGCAGAATTTCAATGAATGTTTGACATGTTAAATTTTCGTACCGATATGTAAAAATAAAATTTCCTACCAGTAATTCATTCTTGTTTCTCTTGCTTTGATACGGTAATTACCTTTACCGTAATTCATAGAATCATAGATTCAGAGAGTCATAGAGATGCACAGCACTGAAACAGACCCTTCAGTCCAACTTGTCCATGCCGACCAGATATCCCAACCCTAGTCCCACCTGCCAGCACCCAGCCCATATCCCTCCAAACCCTTCCTATTCATATACCCATCCAAATGCCTCTTAAATGTTGCAGTTGTACCAGCCTCCACCACTTTCTCTGGTAGCTCATTCCATACACGTACCACCCTCTGTATGAAAAAGTTGCCCCTTAGGTCTCTTTTATATCTTTCCCCTCTCACCCTAAACCTATGCCCTCTAGTTCTGGACTCCCCCAACCCAGGGAAGAGACTTTGTCTATTTACCATATCCATGCCCCTCATGATTTTATAGACCTCTATAAGGTCACCCCTCAGCCTCCAACGTTCCAGGGAAAACAGCCCTAAACTATTCAACCTCCCCCTATAGCTCAAATCATTCAACCCTGGCAACATCCTTGTAAATCTTTTCTGAATTCATTGTTTTTCTTTTTTACCTGGGATTAGTTGTGCAATCAAATCGACTTCTGCTCATAATATGGTATTTTAAACTGCAGCATGAATTTCAGCCCCTCAAACCTAGTACCCGTGTATCAGTCATCCTATAAATTGAACCTTTAAAAATAGTCTAAACAATTTGACTTTTACACAAGTATATACTGTAATTCTGAAACAGTTCTAGGCTCAAACACATTCATGATCAACTTGGGCAAGTGCACTGATACCTGAACCCCACTACTCCCAGAATCACTGAAGCGTTGCGGCACAAAAGGAGGCTATTTGGCCCTTCGTGACTGCACTGGCTCATTAAATGAATATTGTTGCCTGGTGTCAATCTCCTGCTTTTTCTCCATAGCCTAGCGGGTTATTTTATCCAAATAATCATCCAAAGCTCTCTTGAATGTAAAAATGTTAGAGATTTAATAAAATTAATCAGTTGCCAATTTTCCTGTCTGCTAACTCAGCTTCACAAAAAACATAGATCAATACAGCACAGGAATGGGCCCTTCAGTCCATGATTTTGTGTCAAACATGATGCCAAATTAAACTAATCCCTTGGTCTATATCCTTCCATTCCTTGCAAACTCATGTACTTATCCAGAATACCCTTAAATGTCCCTATTGCCTCCACCATGACCCCTGGCAGCATGTTCCAGGTTCCTACCACACACATCTCCTTTGAAATTTACCCCTTTTACCTTAAATATATGTCCCTAGTTTTAGACATTTCAATTCTGGGAAAAAGATTCTGACTGTCAACCCTATCATAATTTTATAGATTTCTATCAAGAGTCCCCTCAGCCTCTGCCACTCCAGAGGAAACAAGCCAAGTTTTTTTAGCCTCTCCTTATAGCTCATACTGTCTAATCCAGGCAGCACCTTGACAAACCTCTTCTGCACCCTCTCCAAAGCTTCCATATCCTTCCTGTAATGTGGCAACCAGAATTGAACGTAATACTCTAAGTGAGGCCTAGCCAAAGTCTTATAAAGCTGCAATATGACATCCTGACTTTTGTACGCAATTTCCTGACCAACAAAGGCAAGTCTGCCATACATCTTCTTTACCACCCTATCTACTTGCATGGCCACTTTCAGGGAGCTATGGATTTAAACCCCAAGATCCCTCTGTACACCAATGCTGCTCAGGGAGGGAGTCTTATGGTCCAGTCATCGTAGCTGGTGTGTGACCAGTGCTTTGACACTGGGATATTGGCCTGGGAGAGGACACTCATGTTGTGTACCTACCCTGACAGTGGATTTGCAATGCTGGTGATAACTCTGCAGGGATCTGAGGTGTCTGCATTCTTATCTTGCATACTTTTCCTAAACATTTGATCTCCCAAAGTGCAGCACCTAACACTTACATGGATTAAACTCCATCTGCCATTTCTCTACCTATATTTGCAACTGACCTATATCCCACTGTATTCTTTCACAACTTTCTACACTATCCGCAACTCTACTGATCTTTGTATCATCAGCAAACTTATTAATCCATCCATCTGCATTTTCATCCAAGTCATTTATATATATCACAAATAACAGAGGTCCCAGTACAGATCCCTGTGGAATACATGAGTCATGGACTTCCAGCCTGAAAAACACCCTTCCACCAGTAACCCCTGCATTCTATGTGCAAGTCAATTCTGAATCTAAGCAGCCAAGCCACCATGCATCTTAATCCTCTGGATGAGGGTCCTTGTCAAAAGCCTTATTAAAATCCATGTAGACAGCATCCATTGTGCTACCCTCATCGATCACCTTCATTGAAATATTAGATCAAGTTAGTAAGACATGACCTGCCCCCGCACACAAAGCCATGCTGACTGTCCCTAATTAGTCCATGCTTTTCCAAATGCATATAAATCCTATTCTTCAGAATTCTCTCCAATAGCTTCCCAACCAGCGATGTGAGACTGGCTGGTCCATAGCTTCCTGGATTGTCTCTATTTCCTTCCTGAACAGAGGAACAACATTAGCTACTCGTCGGTCCTCTGTGATCTGTCCGGTGGCAAATGAGGATACAAAGATCTTGGCCAAGGCCCCAGCAATCTCCCATCTTGCTTCTCTCAATAACCTGGGGTAAATAACATCAGCCCTGAACAACACTGACCAAGAGAAAACAGTGATCAAGTTTCTGTAGTTCACAAGGAAATTCTTTTTATTACAAAGAAATTGATTCTAACCATAAGCAAACAAAACTATCAATTATCAACATAACTCTACATATTAAAAGACTTAGCTTCATCTTAGCTGCCTACACACACATAGACAGACATAGATAAACAAAACACGGATGTCATGGGTAGAGAAAGCAATTGGGTAACAACAGATCAATAGAAAACATAGAAACTCGGAGAACATCCAGCCTGCTCCGCCATTCAATACGAACACAGCTGATCATCCAACTCAGCATACCGTTACCACTTCCTCTTCCTACCCTTTGATGCTGTTTTCCCTAAGAACTATTTGTAACTCCTTGAAATCATTCAATGTTTGGCCTCAATAATATCACTTCAGGATTCAAAGAGGCATCCCTTGGGAAAAGATGGCTGAGAGGAGATCTCATTGAGGATTTCAAACCATTATAGACTGGATAGAATAAATAGAGAGAAATTATTTTTGCTCGTAAAAGAAACAAGAGTGAGAAGGCATAGATTTAAAGTGATGTGCAAAGGAAGCAAAGGTGATGTGAAAAATAACTTTTCCATTCAGCGAGTAGTTGGGATCTGCAGTGCACTGCCTGGCAGTGTGGTGGGGGCGGGTTCAATTGAGGCAATCAAAAAGGCACTGGATTTATTGAATGGTAATAGGGTGCAGGGATATGGAGAAAACGTAGGAGATTAGCACTAGATGATAGAGCCGACTAGGCAATAGAGCCAGTGATGGGCTGAATAGCCTCCTCCTGCAATGTGGCATTCTGCTTCCCAATCCATCTAGTCTCCAAGCTTCCTATTCTTTACAAGTACTTTGAGTTCTTTTCTGCAGACTCAAAAGAATTGCTCGACTTATTGTTCAGTCTTCCAGTCAACTGGTTAAAGGCAACAAGTTATAGCAAATGACAGAATAACTACCCATCTTCCCATTTTACTACAGAGATAGGCAAAGAAAATGAGAAAGAACTCTTTGTCTGTTGCAGTCTAGATGCTCCTTCCCCTGTATTGTTCATACTGTCTCTACTCATCTGCCTAAGAGCCAATCCTTCTAGATCTTTGGCAAACCATTTAGGGTTGAGGATGACTTTCTTTAAATGGTGAATGGTGGTGGGCTCCACAGTGGCTGCATAGTCCAATCCTGAAGCTGCAGAATGTGCAGACAAGTAGTGTTAGATGAGGGGGATGCTGGGACCTTGATTCCACAACTCTTCCTGTTGCTTACCTCAGCTTCCATGTGCTCCTCTCACTGATGCTGGAAATGGTTGGCACCTTCGTGGATGCTTCTCCAGTATGTGTGTCCTAGGGAAAGCAATTCCCATGTGTCAGTGGAAATTTTGCAGTTGTTTTAGGGAGACTTTCACTGTATCCTTCTAGCATTTCATCTGTCCTCCTAGTAGTCACTTACTATTGTGGAGCTCAGAGTCAAGCATTCATCAGGGAGTCTTATGTCAGGCAAATGGTCAATGTGGTCTAGTCATTGCAGCTGGTGTGTGACCAGTGCTTTGATACTGGGATATTGGCCTGGGAGAGGACACTCATGTTGTATACCTATCCTAACAATGGATTTGCAATGCTGGTGGTAACTCTCCAGGGATCTGAGGTGTCTGCATGCACATCCTGCATAGGATGCACACATAGGATGGTGTTGGTGCTGGTTTTGAGCCCTTCGACTTTGAATATTCTGCTTCTCAGGAGTCTGAAAACTGCACTGTGCCATTGGAATCAAAGTTGCATTTCATTTTCAATGTTTGCTTGCACCAAGACGAGGCTCCTGCGATATGAGAAATGATCCATGATGTCCAGGGGCTTGCTGTGGATTTTGATGGTTGGGGGAGTAGTGTTATGTGGCAGGAGCAGGCCGGTATAGAGCCCACATTTTCTGGATTTTCAGTCTGAGGCCAGTTCTCTCATTCAGCTCGGTGAATGTGTCAACGATGGTTGTAGCTCGGCCTCTGAGCATGCAAAAAAATAGACATTGACTCTATACTGCAGCTTGGTAAGAGAAGTTGGGATGGTCTTGGTTCTGGTCTGGAGGCATTGACGAATCAACAGTTATATGCATATCCTATAGGTTATCTTCATTCCATTGGGGAGCTTCGTGGAGATGGGGTGGAATGTTGCAGTGAAAAGGATAGAGAAGAGCATTTATGTGATGAGACAGCCATGCCTGGCCCCAATTTGCACTTGTATTGAATCTGTTGTGGATATTTGGTATGGACCATGGCTTATAGGTCATTGTGAAACAGGTGGACAATGGTGACGAATTTCTACAGACAGCCAAATTTGAGGAGGACTTTCCACAATCCTTCAAGGTTGACTTGCTGATGACCCCTGATCTCCACAATTGGACAAGGTTACACAAACTAATCAGCGATCTGTCTGTGGGCAAAGCTTGTTCTGCACATACCAATGATGCTGTGGTGTCTTGGTCTTCTAGCCTTGCTGCTTGTAAAAAGTAAGAGTATAAAGACAGCTCACAATGAGTTCCAGCAACTTGTTCCTAAAAGGACAGCAACCCCTTCCACAGTCCCTGGTTTACAGCAGATACAGTAATTGGTCCACCGTCCAAAATAAAGAAGTAGTAGAATATATGGTCTTTGCACACAAGAGGAAATGTCAGACTGAATTTTCCCAGCCCCTCAACAACATGTCTAATGGTGAGTCAGTTGGGAAATATGGTATTTTTGGAAAAAGTAGACACTGAGATTAAAAGCTCAGATTCAGCAGCTATGTCTTGAACAGCAAGACAACAGTCTCATTAGTGAATAATGAGAGGCTTACTTGCATGCATCTACATGCGATTATTATCTAATCTCATCTCATTGATTTACAGCTTCATATTCTCCAACATGCCAGAGAAAGTCCACGCTGCAATAATTTCCAATATGAAAGTCAGAGTGGGTGGCAAATCCAACTCACCACTTGCTTCTCTGGGCCTCCATTTTGAACAGCAGGTTCAACATCTTAGGTTTTGATCCATGAGCACCAACCATACCACATCATCATGATACCGCTCCAACTCACTCAGAGTAAGGTCTCGTCTTAAATGCTGTACTTCGGAATGTACTGGCATCTTTAGTTGTAGTGCTGCTGCAAGGACATTGTACACACAGAGACAAGCACCCATCTCGTGGAATAGACCAGGTTGCATCTCAATTTGCTCTCTTAGTGCTCACTCACTTTGCGCATACTCGTATACTTATCGTGTTGTTACTTATCACCATGCTATTATGTCAATGTTACACCTATAGCTTGTACTAACAGCATATGCAGAAAACTCACTGCAAATGCTTTAACCAATGGCTACTTTTCAAACTCAAAGGGGTACAGTTCGCTGTTGATCAAGGGTTACAGCTTAAGTCAGGGGAAACCTGCAGATCAGTCAGTTGCTTGCAGTGTCTAGAGGAGAAAGTGAGGTCTGCAGATGCTGGAGATCAGAGCTGGAAATGTGTTGCTGGAAAAGCGCAGCAGGTCAGGCAGCACCCAGGGAACAGGAGAATCGACGTTTCGGGCATAAGCCCTTCTTCAGTGTCTAGAGTCAAGGAACCGGTATTCTATGGTCTAGGCAGTTGTCCAGGCTCCAACCTGTCCGTGCAGTTCAACCTATCTAAAAACAAGTTAATTCACTGGATCTTGGGATTGCTGGCTTGGTCAGCAGTTATAGCCTTTCCCAGTTGCTCTTAAGAAGGTGGTGGTGAGCTGCCTTGTTGCATTGCTGAAGTTCATGTGCCGTACAGATTCACAATGCTGTTAAGGAGGGTATTCCAGGATTTTGACCCAGCAACAGTGATACATTACTAAGTCAGAATGATGAGTGGCTTGGAGGGTGGTGGTGTTTCTATGTATCTGCTGTCCTTGTCCTTCCAGATGGAAGTGGTTGTGGGTTTGGAAGTGTATTTCTCCAGTGCATCTTGTAGATGGTATGCACTGCTGCTACTGAGCGTACATATTGGACGTTATAGGTGTCTATGGATGTGGTGCCAATCAAACTGGCTGCTTTGTCCTGGATGGTGTCAAGATTCTTGAGTTTTCTTGGGGATGCACTCATCCAGGCAAGTGGGAAGTCAGTTCAAGAGCTGCACAAATACCAATCGTGGTTCTGCCCACTCATCAGTCAGGGCTGTTTCTTCAAATTGGTCAAGGGGCTGGGCTACGATGAGTGCAGATGGTTTATGTATTCAAGCTCAGGGACAACTGTTGTGGTGGTGATGCCAGAATTTCTGTGGGAATTACAGGCTGTGCGGTACAACCAGTATTTCAGAGGGGGAACAGAGGTTGATGATCAACAGCACTTTGACCTTGATGGGGGAAGCAGTGCAGCACAATGTTTGGCATGATTGTGCAGCATGTGTCAGGCTCAGTGAGGGGAAAGTGGAAGATAAGCAGTTAAATAACTGGGTTGGGTGGGAATTTGGGGCTGATCTAAACCGTTGAAGTTGAAAGAGAATGAAAGGAAAATTGAAGTTTGGGTGGGTCACCTCCCCTGGAAAAGCTGAACATAGGACTCACTCTGTAAAGCATGATCTGTGTTACCTTCCATTGTCAGCAAAATTACAAACACACAGTGGACATGCCAATGCTTGTCACCACACCCAGAGTAAGTGTTTTTAATCACAGAGAGGGATCTTCACTTTTGTGCAATCTGAGGCCCTTCAAAGGCCAAAAGCATCAAACAGATGACACCTAAACAGTAGAGGTGAAGGACATCTGTAATCACAAAAATATTTATGCAGACTAAATGTATTTATCTGTTGTATTGACTAAAAATTCTGGCTCCAAGCAATCTTGACCACATCATTCAACATCACAAACCACTCTGCTAACGGCCTTGAATTACAAGCAATGTTTTGTGGTTTGGAAAGATTCACTTTCATTGCTAAAATAACAATTGCCTTTCAAGGTTCCATATCCTGAACAACATGGAGGAGCTGCTCTCTTCACACTTTCGACCAAAAATATCTGCACCATTATTCTACATACAACAATGCCATTCGAGGGTTCAGTGGTGATTGGGGGTGGGATAGGGAGAGATCTTCATTATTGCCTTCATGTGTAATCTGCTACAGTATGTGCACCAAAAGGCTTGAACAATGGATATCTGAACCAGGGCAATGATGTGCAATATCCATGTAGAAGCATCCCACTGGTCTCTTGTCAGAGCCCTTCATATCACAATGTTTGGAAGAGAATGTTCTATTATCATTTCTGTGTGCTGTGATTGCAGAATGATCACCTTATCGAGCAGCTGCTTTGTTTCTGATATGTTGCCCACATAGACTTATTGGAACCATCCCCAGTGGATCCAGGCACAAAAACTGTTGTCCTCCTGTGGCTGCTGTATAAATGAAGGTTACAGGATTGGATGAGAAACACATGCATCCCGAAGCCCAGGACAGCATCAACCTTCAGTGGATGTAGAGCCAACTCCTACAGCAGAGTATTTAGCCATAGGCGCCCTCATGAAGTAGATAAGATGTGAAAGAACCACACAGATGAGAGAGGGACAATGTCATTGTCATAGTTTGTCCAGCAGCAGTGGTCAGGTTACCATGTTATGCTGTCCAGCATCTATACAATGCAATGACTTCTTCCATGGGGGTGTGAAAGCCATAAGATGGCTCCTCCATTTCTATTTGGGGTCACGTCTGGGACTTTGTACCAATACCGCCCAGGCAGTGGAAGCCACTTGATCCTCAGAATCTCAGCTCTGGAGAGGTAGAAGACCCAGACACTGCAGAATGGATGATAGGGCTCTGCAATAACTACAATATTGTGATTAGTAAGAAATTGAGGATATTCTACAGATGGAACAAAACCTTCAACACATAAAACATAGCAGCATTGGCCAAATCAATGCAGGATTTCCTTGTGAACCTTGTTCAATGAATGTTGCATTAAGTCAATTTTCATTGATAATAAATATTTTCATTCTGGAGAAGCCAGCATCCTCTGCATAAGTCTTATAAAGATGTCAGAAGAAATTGTAAATCTGAGGATTGAGAGTTTTTTTTTTAGAAAACTTCAAAGGGGGACCAAGAGGAGAAAGTGAGGACTGCAGATGCTGGAGATCAGAATCGAAAAGTGTGGTGCTGGAAAAGTACAGCAGGTCAGGCAGCATCTGAGGAGCAGGAGAATCGACGTTTCGGGCATAAGCCCTTCATCAAAGGGTGGCCAAAAAACTGACATGGAAAGGAGAATAGACTATGAATGGATTCTAGGTAAAAACATAAAAATAGACAGTAAAAACTTCTATAGGTAGGTACAAAGAAATATTTGGCTAAAACAAATGTGGGTCCATCACAGACAGAAGCAGGACATAGAAATAAGGAACAGGAGTAGGCCATTTGGCCTTTTGGACCTGGTCCACTATTCTGTAAGATCATGCTGATTTGATCTTAACCTCAATCTACATTCCTACAGATAATGTTTGCAATCGTAGGTAGTGAGAATCTATCCACCTCTGCCTTAAAATATTTAAACATTCTGCATCCACTGCCTTTTGAAAAAGGGAATGCCAAAGACTCATGACCCTATGAGAGAAGAAATGGTTCCTCATCTGTGTCTTAAATGGGTTACCCTTTATTTTTAAACTATGCCACCTAGTTCTAGATTCTCCCACAAGAGGAAATATCCTTTCTATATCCAGTCAAGTTCCCTCATGATCTTCATATGTTTCAATTAAATCATCTCTGACTCTTTCAAACTCCAGAGGATACAGGCCATTTCAGAGCTCTGCAAACTCTCATCATTTAGATAACATGGTTCTTTTATCATTCTGTCTGGACTCAGGCCCTTTGCTGCAGAGAACAGTGACAATCCCCCTGACTATACATCTCCTTCTCCCACTACAACACTTTTGACTCCCTCAGCTTGGATGACTTTGTGTACCATGGTGCCATGGTCATCAATCCCACAGACCCTGCTCTCATTCAGTCAAGCTGAGAGAACTTTAAGGAGAAAGTGAGGTCTGCAGATGCTGGAGATCAGAGATGGAAATGTATTGCTGGAAAAGCGCAGCAGGTCAGGCAGCATCTAGGGAACAGGAGAATCGACGTTTCGGGCATTAGCCCTTCTTCAGAAGATTCCTGAAGAAGGGCTAATGCCCGAAACGTCGATTCTCCTGTTCCCTAGATGCTGCCTGACCTGCTGCGCTTTTCCAGCAACACATTTCCATCTTTGAGAGAACTTTAAGCCTATTGGACAGTTGCACAGCTGACACTCTAATATCCCTGTTTTTAACCACTGACTGAATTAGAACAGCTTGTCCTAAGAGGTGTGGCTGCCTCCTGGTACAAAGGATGCAGGTAATTTTCCCCTTCATTGATTCGTCGCAATGTCTGTATTCAGCCTTCAGTTCATAAACTCTGAGCTGAATCTGCTTGAATTTCAAGCACTTATCGCAGCTTTCTTTATTCTGAATCACAGTGCTATCTTTGAGCTCCCACACACTCCAGCTCCTGACATACTAACTGCACTACCATTCTTAGTTAGTATTATTTCATTATTTAGTTCCATTATTCACTTAGTTATGTTGCTGTTTATGCATCATATTAACTTCATCGCCAACATGTATACTATGTTACATCTTGAGGATAGATTAACTCCTGATAAACAGGCATCTGTGTCAGGTCTGACGTATGGCTTGAACATAGTACACAGAACATTGCAGCGCAGTACAGGCCCTTCAGCTCTCGATGTTGTGTGGACCTGTGAAACCAATCTAAAGCCCACCTATCCTACAGTATTCCATTTTCATCCATATATTTATCCAATGACCCATTTAAATGCCCCTAAAGTTGGTGAGTCTACTACTGTTGCAGGCAGGATACTTTGCTTTGTGTTGATTAGCCACTCCTCTATCCAACAAATTCCCGTGCACCCCATTGGATTTTAACTTGTGTACTAACCTTTTATGCCGCACCTTATAAAGTGCCTTCTTGAAGTTCCAATATACTACAACTGCAGAATCTGCATTATCCACAATGCTTGTTATACCTGCACTGTCCACATTGCTTGTTATACCTGCAAAGAGTTGTTTCAAACAGTCAAATGTGATTTACCCTTCATTATGGAGTTAGTGAGGACTGCAGATGCTGGAGAGTTAGAGTCGATGAATGTGATGCTGGAAGAAGTGCGGCAGGTCAGGCAGCATCTAAGGAGCAGAAGAGTCAACGTTTCGGGCAGGACTTTCCTTATTTATCCTTCATAAAATCATGCTGACTGTAATGGATTGCATTTTGATTTTCTAAATGTTCTGTTTTTTCTTCCTTAATAATAGATTCTAGCAATTTCCCAGTGATACGTGTTTAACTAACTGGTCTGTAATTTCCTATTTTCCGCCTCCTTCCCTTTTGCGAATAAGGATGTTACATTAGCATTTCTCCAATCCAGTGGAACCTTTCCCCTATTCAGGGAAGTTTGGAATGGATGCACTATCTTTGTTGCCGCTTCCTTTAAGTACAAGTCTCCTCCACCATGACAACTGAAGCAAAATACTGATTGAGTAACCCATCCATTTCTGTGTTTCTCAATGTGGCTCATCTGCTCCTATCGGCCTTCTTTCTCTTTTTTCTTTTCTTTTTCCTTTTACTCTTTTTGTTTTTTTCTACTTTCGTTTCTTTAAAGCCTAGAGAGTGGCAGGTGTGCTCCTGAAGGAGCGGAAGCATCGGCGAAAGGGACAGATGGTGGATTGGTGGCAGTGTCTGGAGGAGCGTTGGATAGGGAACAGGAGGCATCTCCTGGCCTAGTTAGTAGGTAGCTTCCAGCAGCCTGGAATGGTGGTCTTCCTTGGCGGGAGGCTTCTGGCCCAGCATGGCAGTCTCATCCTGGCTACGTCTTCAGGGTATTCCATCATTCCTTAATTGGCTTTCCTTGAGCCGAGAAGCCAATAACTGAACTATAATGAACTTTGTCTTCATTTTCCTTGTTTTTATTTTTATGTATATCTTCTGTCATTAATATAGGTAGTGTGGTGTAGTGACTTATAAATCTTTCCACTACTTTTTATGAAAAAACGACAATAAATTTCTATTCTATTCACGCCCCAGTCTCATCTTCCAAGGGGCCAACATTCACTTTAGCTACGCCCTTCCCTTTTATATCCTAAACTTTCATTTTATTTTCTAGTAAAAATCACTCTCATCATTAACCTACACTCCTGCCATTTCCTTTAACTTCTTCTAATTGTCCATGCAACTGAACACCTCCAATCTTTGTCCTCTCACTGTAAACCTATGCCCTCTAGTTTTGGACTCCACTACTCTGGGAAAAAGACCATGGCTATTCACCCTATCCATGCCCCTCATGAGTTTATTAACCTCTCTAAGGTCACCTCCCAACCTCTAGCACTCCAGTGAAAATAGCACCAGCCTATTTAGCGTTTTCTTATAGTTCGAAACCTCCAAGCTTAGCAACATTCTTGTAAATCTTTTCTGCACCCTTTCAAGTTTAATGGCATCTTTCCTACAGCAGAGAGACCAGAATTGCAAACAGTATTTCAAAAGTGGCTTGTTGGAGGTCAGTCATCTCAACTTCAGGACATCTCTGCAGGAGTTCCTCAATGTCCTAGACCCAACCAACCTCAGCTGCTTCATCAATGACCTTCCCTCCATCATTAGGTCAGGAGTGGGAATGTTCACCAATGATTGCACAATGTTCAGTACCATTCATGACTGCTCAGATACTGAAGCAATTCATGTTTAACTGCAGCAAAATCCAGAAAATACCCAGGCTTGGGCTGACAAGTGGTAAGTACCATTTGGACCACACAAATGCCAGGCAATGACAATCTTCAATAAGATGCAATTTACCAAGGGCGCTTGACAATCAATGGCTTTACCATAACTGAATCCCCCACTGGTAACATTCTGGGGGTTATCATTGAACAGAGACTCAGTTGAACTCGCCATATAAATACAGTGACTACCAGAGCAGGTCAGAGACCAGGAATACTGCAGTGAGTAACTCAACTCCCAACTCCCCAAAGTCTTGTGATGGAGTATTTCCCACTCACCTGGATAACTGCAGCTCTGACAACTCTCAAGAGGCTTGACATCATTCAGAACAAAGCAGCCAGCTTGATTCACACCCCATACACAAACATCCACTCCCCCCACCACTGACATTCAGTAGCAGCAGTGTGTACCATCTACAAGATACACTACAGAAATTCACCTTAAATCCTAAACTGCACCTTCTAAATCCACAACCACTTCCACCTAGAAGGTTAAGAGCAGCAGATAAATGGGAGTATCAACACCTAGTTACCCTTCGAACCACTCTCCATCCTGACTTGGAAATGTAACACCATTCATTCACTGTCGCTGGATCAAAATGCTGGAATTTCCTCCCTAAGGGCATTGTGGATCTACCTACAGTAATGGACTACAGTGGTTCCAGAAATCAGCTCACCACTACCTTCTCCAGGGCAACAGGAACAGGCAATAAATGCTGGTCAGCCAGGGGTGCCCACTTCAGATGAGAGAATAAAAGTGAATTGAAGATCCACAAATAAATGTGCCAAATTAAGACATAAATACATCTGAGGACGGAACAGTAACTGAAGTATCTGAGGGAGATAGTACCTTAGTGGAGAATACCGCAACATGGAATGAATCTCTGCACGTTCAGTCATCTCAGGAAAAGACAATAATGATGTCCCTAGTACACCTAAATCATGAGAGGTTAAAGCCAATAAGAAAAAGAAACAGATGCCTGAAGTGTGCCAAAAGCCAATCAAGAATTGGCGTCATCCAGAACATCTCACCTACTGACATATATGTGAGTGTAAATATTCTAAATATTTTCATTGCAGGGACCTTGATATAAAGGGAGAGGAATGTTATGTAGTTTTGTAAGTCTGGTGAACTGTCACTTCAAGAATTTGATCACATACATGATGATGACATCATCAGCCATTTTGGAGAGTAACTGGTCAGTCTAACCTTGCTGCCTTATGGAATGAATACCTCCTTAAGAAAAGCTCTTGATGCTTTAAATACTGCAGCCCATAGTTCTTCTTGAAACATAATAAAAGTTACACGTGTAAACATTGTAGACATTAATCTGCACAAATATTGGTCAAATCAAATCAGTAATAATATCGTAGAGGAGCAATTCTTGGTGTATGCATAGATTGGTTTTCTGGATCAATATGTCGAAGGACCAACTAGAACATAGGCAATACAGACATAAGATTGCAGATGCTTGAAATCTGAAACAATACAGATAATCATCCAGTTTCCCTTTTCTCAACACGTTTTGGTTCAGGAGGAGTCATACCAGTCTTAAAATGTTAACTGTTGATTGAGAGAGGGAAAAACAGAGTACAAGAGTAAGATTATGAGGAACATACAAACTGATTGCAAAAGCTTTTATCGGTATGTGAAAAGCAGAAGATTAGTAAATACAAATATTGATGCCTTACTCTCAGAAACAGGGCAACTGATTATGGGGAACAAAGAGATAGCTGATCAATTAAATATGTACTTTGGCTCTGTCTTCACAAAGGAGGAACTAAATCGTGTCCCACAAAGTTTGATGGAAGGAAGGAACTGAACAAATCAATATGCGTAGGGAAATTGTGTTGATGGGATTGAAATCAATAAAACCTCAGGGCCTGATAATCTACATCCCAGAGAACTTAAGGAAGTGACCCTAGAAATCATATATGAATTAGCGGTCATCTTCCAAGGTACTACAGATTCTGAAACAATTCCCATGGCTTGGAATGTTGCTACTGTAGCCCTTCTTTTTAAAAAGGATATAGAGAGGAAATCTGGAATTATAGACTATTCAGCCTGATATTGGTGTTGAGGAGAATGCTGCAATCCATTATGAAAGATTTAATAGCAGGGCACTTGGAAAACAGTGAGCATATTGGACAAAGTCAGCATGGATTTATGAAAGGAAAATCAAACTTGACAGACCTACTGGAATTTTCCAAGGAGTCAAGTTAATGAGGGGGAGCCAGAGGATGTGGTTTACTTGGACTTTCAAAAGTTTTCTCATTAAGATCCCATGTAGGAGGTTAGCACATAAATGTAATGTTTAGGGGATTGGGGGCAGTTTATGGACATGGATAGAGAACTGGTTAGCAGATAGGAAATAAAGAGTAGGAATAATGCATGTCTTTTCCAAATGGCAGACAGTGATTAGTGGGATATCACAGGGATCAGTGCTGGGAACCCAACTATTCACAATATTTATTAATAATTTATATGAGGAAACTAAATGTAATATCTCCAATTTTTTGACAGAAAGCTAGATGAGAGTGTAAGCTGTGAAGAGCGTGCAGAAAGGACTTGGACGAGTTGAACGGGTGGGCAAATGCATGGCAGATCAAGTATAATGTGAATGAATGTGAAGTTATCCACTTTGGTAACAAAAACAGCAATGCATATTATTATCTGACAGGCAATGGATTGTGTAAGGGAGAGGTGAAATGAGATCTGGGTGTCCTTGTACATCGCTGAAAGTAAGCATGCAGGTGCAGATGGTGAAGGCGGCAAATAGTATGTTGGCTTTCATAGCAAGAGATTTGGGTACAGGAGCAGGGATGTCTTGGTGCAATTGTACAGGGCCTTGGTGAGACCATATCTGAAATACTGTGTGCAGTTTTGGTTGCCTTATCTAAGGAATGACATTCTGGCTGGAGTATAATGAAGGTTTACCAGATTGATTCCTGGGATGGTGAGACTTACAATATGAACAGATTGGATCAGGTAGAACAACACTCACAGGAATTTAGAAGACTGAGGAGATCTCATAGGAGGTTTGCTCGCTGAGCTGGAAGGTTCATTTCCAGACGTTTCGTTACCCTACTAGGTAACATCTTCAGTGGGCCTCAGGTGAAGCAATGCTGAAAATTCCTGCTTTCTATTTATATGTTTGGGTTTCTTTCAGTTGGTGGTGTCATTTCCTGTGGTGATGTTATTTCCTGTGGTGAAGTCACTTCCGGTTCCTTTTCTCGGGGGTGGTAGATGGGGTCTAACTCAATGTGTTTGTTGATAGAGTTCTGATTGGAATGCCATGCTTCTAGGAATTCTTGTGCATGTCTCTGTTTGGCTTGTCCTAGGATGGATGTGTTGTCCCAGTCGAAGTGGTGTCCTCCCTCATCCGTATGTGAGGATACTAATGAGGGACGGTCATGTCTTTTTGTGGCTAGTTGGTGTTCGTGTATCCTGGTGGCTAGTTTTCTGCCTGTTTGTCCAATGTAGTGTTTGTTACAATCCTTGCACTGTATTTTGTAGATGACATTAGTTTTGCTCGTTGTCTGTATAGGGTCTTTCAAGTTAATTAGCTGCTTTTTTAGTGTGTTGGTGGGTTTGTGGGTTACCATGATGCCAAGGGGTCTGAGTAGTCTGGCAGTCATCATCAAAGACATCTCGGAAATGACTGCCAGACTACTCAGACCCCCTGGCATCATGGTTTATGATTGGAGTATGTTGCTTCAAATATGTGGTGGTGGGGTTTCCCACTCATCTGAAGAATCAGGGATTGCACCCTAGCCAAGTCTGACCACAATAAGTTGCTAATCAATCTGACGGGTTGGCAGCTCTGTAATCTGTAACTTTGCGGCAATAACAATGGCTCATTCTACAAGCAATCCCTACTCTGTATATCAATCTGCTCAAGAACCTCACAGTCCCTCTTCCTGAATTCTGTGCCTGTATCCTCCTTCTCCTAAGTGAAGACAAATGTGAAGTGTTGGTTTAACACTCTCCCATTGTCCTCCTGCTCCACCCCTTGGTTCCTCTTGAGCCCGACTCTTTCCCTGGTTATCTTCATACTTATATTTGGGTGGTATACTTATAGAATATCTTGGAATTTCACCTAAATTTGATTGCTAATGTTTCTTTATGCTCTCTTTTTAGTCTCTTAATTGCTTTAAGTTCTGCTGTGCACTTTCTATACTCTACTAAGGCCTCTGTTGACTTGCTCATTTTATATCTGTTCAAAGCCCTCTTTTCCTTCTTATACAGTCCTAGATATTCCTAGATACCCAGGGTTCTCTAGACTTGTTTCTCCTAACTTTTCTCTAAAAGGAACATGTTGGGCTTGTACTTTTGGCAATTCTATTTTGAATGCACGCTGCCGATCTGCTATAGATTTTCCCAGAAATTGCTGTACCCATTCAAATTTGGTCAGATCCTGCTTTATTTTAATAAAAACTGCCTTCATCCAACCCAAAACCCTTTTTTTCCAAACCATCTTTTTCCTTTTCCAGAGCAAATGTGAAATGCACTATGTTGTTGTTGCTATCATTCAAATGCTCTCTCACTACCACCTCAAACACCTGTCCGGATTCATTCCCAGAACTGGGTCCAGCATTACACTGTTCTTTGGTGGACCATCTGTATGTTGATGTAAAAAGCTTTCCTGTATACATTTCATCAACTCTGCCCCTTCTAAACACTTTTTATTATGATTATTCCAATTAATGTTGGGGAAGTTTTTACAGACTTTATTAAATTGTATACATATAGAACATACAACAGAGAACATACCAGCTCCTCAGTTGCCTGCTGATTTTCTGGGGACCTATAATACATTCTCAGCAGTGTGACTGCCATCCTTTTTATTCCTAAACTCTACTTACAAAGCCTATTTTGAAGACCCGTCCAAGATATCACCCCTCTTTAATGAATAATATGATACCACCTCCTCTTTTACACCCTCTCCTGTCCTGCCTGAAGATCCTATGCACTGGAATGTTGAATTGCCATTCCTGGCCTTCCCTCTGCCATGTCTCTGTGATAGCCATAACATCACAATTCCACCTGTCAATCCATGCCCTGAACTCATTTGTCTTACCATCGAGCCTCACCCTACCCTCTTGAAATTCAACATGGCTGAACTTACTTTGCCTTGGTTCCTTTACTAAATTACACTCTGTCCCTATTGTACTAACACTCTGTATCCACTCCTCCTGCCAAACTAGTTTAAGTTCCTCCCGATAACATTAACAAACCTACTCACGTGGACATTGGTCCATTCTGGTTCAGGTACAAACTTGTAGATGTCCTGCCTTCCCTAGAAATGGTCCCAGTGATCCAGGAATCTAAAAGTCTCCTTACTGCATAAGTACTGAGCCAGGCATTCATCTGGCTTATTCTCATTTTACTGTACTAACTCGCACTAACTGGGAGTAATCCAGAAATTACAACCTTTAAGGTTCTTTTGAATATGGCTTACCTCCCTAAGTTCTTGATGAAAGACTTCATTCCTTGTTCTGTCCACATCATTGGTATCAATGTGTATCATGAACTCTGCCTTGTCACTCTTCCCCTTCAGCCGCTCAGTGACATCCATGACCCTGGCACCAGGAAGACAGCACACCATCCTGGAGTCACATCTGCGGCTGCAGAAATGCCTGTCTGCTCCACTAACTGATAAAATCTCCTTTCACTATCACTGCTGCCTTCCTCTTCCTCCCCTCCTGCACAGTTGGGCCACTTGTGGTACCAGGTACTTGACTCTGTCTTGCAGTCTCTTGAGGAACTAGTGCCCTCCACAGCTGCCAAATGATAAACCAATTTGTGATAGGGATCCCAGGGTATTCCTGCAATACCTGTCTGTTTCTTTTTGACTTGTGGTGTGATCACCTCTCTAAATGTGCTATCCACATAACTCTCAGCATTATGAAGTGACTCCAGCTACCACTCCACACCAAAACACAGAGCTCAAGTTCCCGCACACAGTCATTCAGGACACTGGTAGGGTATACAGCTTGCTACATGACAGGTCACGCATTCCTGAAGAAGGGCTTATGCCCGAAATGTCGATTCTCCTGTTCCTTTGATGCTGCCTGACCTGCTGCGCTTTTCCAGCAACACATTTTCAGGTCACGCATTCCATTTGGCTGAGCTCACCTGCCGTGACTTAAACTTGAAATTACTCAGTCTCACTTGCTAACCTTTGTGATAACTTAATCTTGAAGATACTCCCTTTAGCTTAACTCTCATTTCTTATTCTCTGGTTTTTTAATTTATTCCTAGTGCTTCTCAGTTATTCATAAGACAAAAAGACCATTTTGGAAGCTGCTGAGGGCACAAGTTCCTCAAGAGACTGCAAGACAGAGTCAAGTATCTGGTACCACAAGTGGCCCGACTGTGCAGGAAGGGAGGAAGAAGAAGACAGCAGTGATAGTGATAGGAGATTTAATCAGGGGAACAGACAGGTGTTTCTGCAGAATTAGGCCATTAAACTTATTGAGTCTGCTCCACCATTCGATCATGGCTGATAAATTTTTCAATTCCATTCTCCTGCCTTTTCCCCATAACCCTTGATCCCTTTATCAATCAAGAACTTATCTATCTTTGTCTTATATACACTCAATGACTTGGCCTCCACAGCTGAATAAATTCTTCTCATCTCAGTTCTAAAGGGTTGTTCCTTCACCCTGAGGCTGTGCCCTCAGGTCGTAGTCTCTCCTACTAGTGTAAACAGCTTCTCCACGTCCACTCTATCCAGGCCTTTCAGTATTCTGTAAGTGTTAATGCAATACCCGCCCGTCCTTCTAAACTCTATCTAGTCTTCAATGCATCTCATATGACAAGCTCTTCATCCCAGGATCACTGTTGTAAACTTCCTCTGGACCAATGGCAGCACATTGTTATGGAGAGAGATAGGTGCGTGCAACAGGGTAGGTTTTACAATTGGGGGAAGGGTAATTACGATGCTGTAAGACAGGATCTGAGGAGCATAAGTTGTAAGCATAGGCTGTCAGGGAAGGATGTCGTGGAAATGTGGAACTTTTTCAAGGAACAGATACGATGTATCCTTGATATGTATGTACCTGTCAGGCAGGAAAGAAATGGTCGTGTGAGGGAACCTTGGTTGACGAGGGAGATTGAATGTCTTGTAAAGAGGAAGAAGGAGGCTTACGTAAGGTTGAGGAAACAGGGTTCAGACAGAGCAGTGGAGGGATACAGGATAGCCAGAAGGGACCTGAAG